>NW_025814896.1:84176169-84333669 GCF_022079265.1 Lynx rufus
CCATAAGAATTCAAAATTAAATCAATCTGGCATCTTTTTTTTTTTTTTTACCCAATAATGGGGCAAGATAAGTGCTACTGCTTTCTGGAAGGCAATATAATGATACATATACACAATCTCTGAAAAGTTCATAGCAATTTCACATCCAGGACACATAAAAGAGGGAGCTTCATGTCTCAGAACATGAATTTTGGGGACTGCCAGACACAGGCTTAAGTCCGTGTATTTACCTTGCAGCCTAGAATTGTTATCTATAAAATGAGAGTGATAAAAGCGAATAACTCATCAGTTAGGAGATTAAATAAGATTATGCATGTAAAGCCCTTATTGACTAAAGTGCCTGACATGTAAAAAAGGCTCTGTAATGTTCCTGAGGAAATAATCATGGATGTGTTCAGCCTGGGCTCCAAGAATGCTCATCAGAGATTTGCTATTACCTACACATTGGGGGAAATCTCACAATGGCCTGAAGAGGAGATGGGTTAAATAAATAATAACAAATCACTATACATCCCTGAAAAGATACAGAAAATAATTAATAATGAGAGAATATTTACTATATGTTGTTAAATATATGATTATAAAATGGACTGTAAGGTATTAACCACACTTGTGGATACATGCTTGTGAATTCATATGTAGAACACTGACTAAAAGGATATACCCCCCAAACGTTGATAACAATTGGCTCTGAATGGGGCTGTGAACAGGTTACAGTTACTTTGTTTTTCTTTTGTGGACCATTGCTCTCTGTTTTCATCAGTGAACATGTATTACTTCAGAAAAATGGAACTTGTGAATTCCAGGACATGCATAATATGGTTTTTAAAAAAATTTTTTTAATGTTTATTTATTTTGAGGGAGAGAGAGACAGAGTGCAAGCAGGGGAGGGGCAGAGAGAAAAGGAGATACAGAATCCAAAGAAGGCTACAGACTCTGAGCTGACAGTACAGAGGCCAGTGCAGGGCTGGAACTCATGAGCTGTGAGATCATGACCTGAGCCAAAGTCGGACACTTAACTGACTGATCCACCCAGGCGCCCTATGCATAATATGTTAATATGCTTTTTCTTCCTGTCCTATAAAAAATCTTCAAATATTTTTTAAAAAGTAGAGAAAATTGTGTAAGGACCACCCTTTTCCCATCACCTAGATTTAACAATTGTTTACATTTTGCATTTTGCTTCATCTTTTTTCTTGAAGCATTTTAAAATAGATTGGGATCATGAAATGTCATACCTATAAGCTTCTACATGAACCTCTAAAAACAAAGATTCTCTTAAGCAGAGCTAACAGTATGTATGTTTTAGAAAAATGACTTTGTAAATATGGTGAGATGCTTCTATTCTTTGGTGAATACAATTTTTTAAATAAAGAAAATTAATTCTATGATTCTATATTTGGAGATATTATGGGGCACAGAGCCCAGAAACCTAGCTGTTCCACAAAGCTATGCATAGACTTGCTGGATAGCCTTTAAATCACTGGAGTCCCCTTTGCTCATTTGTAAAATAAAAGGTGTCGCACTAAAGGATACTTTTCATTTTAAAATTCACATTTTTTCTGCCGGCAAAGAGAAACAAGTGATTTTCCGCAAGTAAAGAAATTCAAGGGTGGGAGCAACACCAAGGAGTTAGTATTAGCCATTGGACTGAGGAAAAATTGAACTGCGGACATTTAAAGGAAGAAACACTAAGAGATTTTTGTAATGTGTTCAATAAATAAACACACTTGTGACCTTTTGTTTAAGTAAAGTAAACCCGAAAAACCCTGTATCTCCCAGGCATGAACTTCTGTATTATAATTTTTCCAAGTCCTTGCATAGCTGCTTGACTGTTTGATTCTCCTAATTGTTCTTTCCTGGAGCAGGGCAGTCTGGGTAGACCTTTGCAGAGAACACACCCGAGGAGCCCTCTGACTTTCAGAGCAATAAAAAGAAGGAGTGGGCTGGGGCCCCTCTCTCTGCATTAGCATCACAAAACCTAGCATTCTTTTGCACATCTTTTCTCAGTAGGAGACCCTTGGAAAATGTCAGATGTAAATGCAGCTTGTGGCGCTGTGGGGCTGGAGGCCTGATTCTTGTGCACTGTCTGGTAGGGAGCTAGTCTCAGTTCCTCAGTTTCCTACTCCTAAAATACAACTAGCCCCCTCCCTGCAGGAGCATGGCAAGAATTCATTGTTTTAGGATTTATTTATATGCTTGATTCATTGTGTAGCTCAGGGCACTTGGCAGCTCCAGCGTGGGTGCCGGCGATAGTGAACTCGTGCTAGACATGTCACCTCTGCATATGGGTACAACTACTGTCATCCCTGGACCTGCTCTCAACTGCAGTGTGAACAATTCCCTGAACTGCCCAGGAGTTCAGTTTCCTCATTTCTAACTTGGAGCCCTGGAACACATTATTTCCAAGATGCCTTTAAAGATACCCTCTTTTTTTTTTTAAGTAGGCTTTAATTCAATTCAAAGCCCAACCCGGGACTTTAACTCACAACGACCGAGATCAAGACCTGAACCAAGATCAAGAGTCAGATACGACACCGACTGAGCCACCCAGGGACGATTTAATGATACACAGTTTAATGCTTCTAAGTGCAATTTTTTTTCCTCTTCTAAGAGATGTAGTATTCCACATGGTTTTTATGTTTTATTTATTTTTAAAATTTTTTTAATGTTTATTTTTGAAAGAGAGCATGAGCAAGGGAAGGGCAGAGAGAGACGGAGACAGGATCTGAAGCAGGCTCCAGGCTCTGAGCTGTCAGCACAGAGCTCAAGGCGGGGCTCAAACCCATGAACCATGATACCATGACCTGAGCTGAGGTTGGATGCTTAACCAACTGAGCCACCCACTGCTCCCCCACATGGTTTTTAAAATTCATTTAATAAGAATATACAGAGAATACCCATTCACTACATTCCATGCCCTAAAGGCAGCTTTTTCACTACTTCTTTGTATTCCCAAATATAATCTATCAAATTAACTATACACATAACCCAAGATCTCCAGCTCGACTTCCAAGAATTTATCCTGCTTATAGACTTGAATATGTGTGTGAAGATACATGTAAGGTTACCTGTTATGGTATGGTTAGTACCAGCAAACTGGAATAACCTGAATGTTCGTTAAGTATATTATGATGTGTTCATCCTAAGGCCATTAAAAAGAATAAGGTAGATTTATACATACCTAAATCAGATAAGAGGCTTTATGTTGCAAGTAACAGAAAATCCACTGCAAACTGATTTAAATATAAAGGAGATTTATTGAGTCACATAAATGGGAAATCCTCAAGGACTCAGTTTCTTCTCATCTCTCTGCTTTTGCTGTTAAAGATAATAGCTTCATCCCAAGCCTGGTTCTCTCATGGTAGTGGGAGACTTATCAACCATAATTAGGGTTTCTTCTCCATTTCAAAGGAAAAGAGAGTGCGTCTGCCCCAGAATTCCAAACAGGAGCCCTGAAGTTCATCTTGATTGTTCGAGCTTAAATCATATGCCATGAGAATGGAAAATATTGGTTACTTTTGGCCAGTCAGCCTAGGGTGGCATGCCTCCTAGAAGCTTTGTAGGGGAGCACAGATAAGTAAATGAAAACCTGAGTACTGTGGGGAAGGAGGAGAGAATGGATACTGGGTAGGCAGCCATCAAATGTCCACTATGGTATAGGAGGATGAAACCAATGCAAAAGGCAAGGTACAGAAGCATGACTGCAATATACTACCACTTGTGTAGAAAAGCGTGATAATACATGCAGAGACTATTTCTAACAATAATTTTAATCGCACACACGTTCATCCATATACACATACATATACATGAAAGTACCCATGGGGGAACAAATAATAAAAAGAAATTGAAGTTGTAAGATTCACTTGTACGTTGAATATTTTCAAATAGTAGCTTGGAACAGAGGGTCCTAGAAGAGCATTAGCAATGCATCAATGGCCCCTCTGCTGGTTTTGTCTTCCAGCTCAGAATGATACTGTTCTTCAGTGTTCTCAGGAAATGAAGAGTATTCAGCAGAAGAAAACAAACTAACTCATCATGCAAATGACAAGGTAATAAATTATATATATGTGTTTGCACAAATCAATTTACAAACATCACTTATCCTGAAAGAGTTTTTAAACAATGCCCAAGAGCTAATCACTAGGAACTCCACAAGGTGACATAAATCTATGGATATTTCTTTTCATACTGAGTCTCAGAGATACCTAGGGCTGCTCAATCAGTCACTCACTCAAAACTGCAAGGAATTCTGACAGTTTCTGATAGTTTCCTGAATGTCTGCTACTCAGTGGGTATTATACATTCATGGAGTTAGATCACCGGTATAAATTGAGTTTTAGTAAACTGAAGAAAAATTGGAAAACTATCTGCTGTAGGGGTGCCCGCCTCCCAGGAAAAGATGAGAGAACTTTACATAGTCAGCCTACAGCACTACTGAGCAAGAAGCCAGCAATGGCTTCAAAACCCACTGCAAGCTGCCAGCCCTACTTTTGCAAAAGATAAAATATGTGTGTGTGTGCTTGTAAAGTGCTAGATGCAAGAACTGATTTTTACAAGAGATAGAGGATTTCAACTATTTTCATAAGAGGCAAGTAAACCAATAAGGTGACCTGGAGTTTAAAAAGCAGAGTGATCAAAACAAAGTGTTCCTTTTGACATATGATAGAGAAGGCTTTGCTGAGAAACAGCTAAGTATTCACGCATTCAACCCTCTTCTAATTCAGTTCCTGCTTTGTGCAAGGTATTGGGCTGAGAGCTCTAATGAAACAGACATGTTTGCGACCACATGGACAGCAGTAGACAAAATATATTTGGAAAGTAGGTAATTATGAAACAGGGGCAAGACAAGAGGAAAAGTGATAAACATTGAGTGCCAAGCACTTATAGGAGGGAAAGTATTACAGACAGGTGAATGTTGCTCATTCAATTCATCAGGAAATAAATGTGGATAAAATAAAATGGCATACTAATTAAACATGTGAACTCTGTGGTCAGAAAGCCTGGATGCAACGCTCAGTACAACACTCAGCAGCTGCATTCACTGGTAAAGTTGCTTAACTCTGCTCCTTAATCTATATAAGATAATGAAAGTAGAGTTCTTAGCATGATTCCTAGCATTTAATCAGTGCTCTTGACAAGTTAGTTGTTGTTGTTGTTGTTGTTGTTGTTGTTGTTAGGTTGAACCACTGTTTAGCACCATTTGTTTCTCTATTGGATTACCCATAGAACAAAACAGACTATTAACAGATTTACAGATTTTTTTTTTTGTTTTTAGAGAAAGCGACAGTGAGCGGGGAGGGGCAGAGAGGTGGGGGGTGGGGGGTGGCAGGGGAGAGAATCTTAAGAGAATCTGTGCTGAGTGTGAGTGTGGAGCCTGATGCAAGGCTTGATCTCACAACCCTGAGATCATGACCTAGCCAAAATCAAAAGTTGGGTACTTAACTGTATGAACCACCCCGGTGCCCCTGGTTTATAGGTTTTATTTAAGGGGTAGGGAAAGAAGGAGGATTGCAGAGAAATTACCTATTTACACTGAAGTGTGTTTACATATATTTATTCATTAGCAGCCCAGCAGTTCCACCTTTTTGATATTGCACTAACCTCTTAATGTTGACTCTGTGGCGTTTTAATGAGCTATTTATTTGGCAAAACAGTTACTTCTAATGTAACAACTCATTTGGCTTATTCCTACTTTGCTTCTTATTTTGCTTCTAACATGTTAGGTGATTTTAATCCGATGTTTCTGTGGTCTTCACGTACAACTCTACCATCTCTACAGCTGTAAAATTACAGCACAGCAAAATTATTTTGGTGGGCTTCTGTGGCAGAAGTAGTGGGATGGGAGAGAAAGAAGCATTTTAGAAACAATCATAAATTAGCTGTAAATCAAAGTATTTATTTTCTAGAAGGCTGATTTTAAAATATTTCTTTGCATTACCTTACTTCTATGAAACTTGTGATAAAAATGACCTACTCTTCCTAAACAACTCTTTTTAATGGGATAAAATTCAGTTTGAAAGCCAAAGGACATAAGATCATTTTGATGAGATACTGTCATTTATAAAGCAATGATCTCCAAGAAGGATGATACAAAAGCTCCAAAGTAAGTCATCAGTCCCGGCAACCGAAGAGCTGAGGAGGAGAATCAAGAAGAAACTGTGAAACATAGGAAATAAAGTGATTTATGACTCATTCCTGCTGCCTTGTGAATGACTGATGCTAACCCTCATAGAAAAGGGCCTGGATTAAAAAGATGACTTTTCTCGGTCAGCCTGAGTCTACACATTAAAACAATGTGAGGCAACTCATGACCATTTTTAACATTGATTAAACCCCGGATGTGACATGCACATGCAGGAGAGTATGCTTTCGTACCATCGAATGTATCATTTAAGAAAATAGTGGAAGTCACTATACAGAAAGAAGGAACCAGGATTGAATGGGAATGAGAAAGGAGGCTTGCCACACACACATGCAAAGACAAAGTATTGGCACAGGATTTATTCTTTAATACTCTTATTCTTTTCCTGCTATCTTTGTTTCTTAGCTTCCCTGGTATATCTCTCAACACACACACACACACACACACACACACACACACACACACACACAAGAGAAACAGCTAGATCATCTGGATCCATTTAGGGACTGAATTTCCTAAGTGCCAGTGAGATAAACAGACCCTATAATATAGTTGTCACCTGAACAAACCTATGTTTGATCAATGGTCCATTTGCTTGGTGGAGTGTGAACCTTGCTTGAGAGCTGAAATGACAAATATTAGTAAATTACTATCATCGGCTATCATCAGACAGTTGGTTCATTGTCCTGCGTGGAGTGAATTACGAATTAGGAATCTATATGTAGCTATAAATGGCACCACAGTATGACGAGATCATTGAACAATTGATTCAGCTGCCCCATGCTTTCCAAATAGATCAAATCCCTCTTCCAGAACCCTTGAACCCGTAGTGGCATCTCTTCCAGAAGCTCTTAACACTTTCCAGTACCAGTGATCTTCAATCATTTTGATGATTAAATCAGTTTTTAAGAAGTATGCATGCACCATCAATTTATTAGACTTGTTCATTTGTAAATTAAGAGTCACACATCATAAAACAGTAAATAGAAATTAGAAAAGGATGGGCTAAGATGACATAAATAAAGTAATTTTCATTTTATTTATTAACAATACAAAAAACTTTTTCACTCTCACTTAAAATAATAATATGTGTTGAATATTTGAATATTCAAATTATTATTGAATTTAAATATTACTGACTATTTCTTATTATCATTCAAAATCTAGTTTTGTTTTAAAATACTTGACTTTATTGTTTGTCAAAACTAAAACAGTTACTTCACAAAGATGTGTAAATCTGAATGGAAGAAGCACATCCTTGGCTGGCTATATAACATACTTGGCTTTCAGTCACACCCTCCAATAAGCAAAGAGCTTTGTTAAAATTCAGCAAGAGTTGGGGCGCCTTGGTGGCTCAGTCGGTTGGGTGTCTGACTTCAGCTCAGGTCATGATCTCATGGTTTGTGAGTTTGAGCCCCGCGTGGGGCTCTGTGCCGACAGCTCAGAGCCTGGAGCCTGCTTTGGATTCTATGTCTCCCTCTCTCTCTGCCCCTCCCCCTCTCATAGTCTGTCTCTCTCTCCCTCTCAAAAAATAAATAAACATTAAAAAAAATAAAATAAAATTCAGCAAGAGAATTTCATCTTCCCTGTTAAAAACAAATCAGAAGGTGGGAAGTATTAATATTAACACATGAGTTCAAAGTTCACTGAAACTTTATTTGAAGGATTTTAAAACAGATTAGAACATTTTTGTTTCTAAGTTATTAAACTGCAGAGATACTAGGAATTTTGTAGGAGACACGCATGATTTTTTCAGGAAAAAAATCACTTAGAGTTGGAAATATTTCTAAGCCTCCATTTTGAAACTATTTTCTTCAGTCTACCAAGTTTCTTTCAAAATGCATTTTCTTCTTCCTTAGTGTTAAAGCCAACATTAGCTTAAGGGAAGTTTCAGAGTAGATGTAAATACCTATTTTAAGTAGTCTTCCTCATCACTTTGGGTTTTGTTTTTGCTAAGTTCTGATCAGATCTGACTTAGATCATGATTGCATTTACCCTGTAGTAAATCTACTGAAGAGTTTATTTGAGGCACCAGAGAGGCCAGTTCTGCTATGAGCTTGTTGCTCATTGATTTCATACATGTATTCTCTTCAGTTTATGATTTTCTTGCCATAATCTTTTAAAGCTACTTGTCTATTTAGTGAGAATTAATTTAAACTGATATTATCAGCTATAATTGCCACTTGGCACGCCACAGGTATGAACGACAATGTGTCTCCCTGTGCTTAGTGAACAAATTAGTATATTGTGGATGACCCAGAGGTTTGGGGAATTTCCATTCTTTCTTAGAATGTTCAGTTACCACATGAAACTGTGTCATTGAATGAATGAGGCCACATGTGTTCATCCATCTATTAAGTACTATCAAAGTATATTTCTTATTTTTATTAAAAATCCTGATAGGGTCTTCCTTCCTATACCTATCTCATTGGGACCATTTCACACAGGCTGCTTTAGGGACTGCTGGTCAACTCGGTTCCTTTACCTCCAGGGCTTTTGCACATGCTATTCTCTGCTGGACCACTCTGCTCTCCCTACCCCTTTCAACAGTCAACTACTACTTATATCTGCACGGAGGCATTCCCAGATCTTCACTGTCCTTTCATATTATGCCATGTCTCTGCTATAAGCTTTCATAGAATCCCATTGCCTTCCTTCAAGGGCCTTTCATAGCACGTAGTTACAGACTTACCTGTGTGATTAAGAGTGGCTTCTCTGCTCTCTAGAAACTATAAACTCCATGAAGTTGGGGTCATTCTATTGTGTGCCCAGCTCCTAGTATAGTGCTTCAAAATATTCAGCATCTAATGAACATTTGTTGAATAAATGAATGAATAATTGGTAGACTATGAATCTGGGACTTATTCATATATAGGACACCATAGATTATCTAGTTTTATCCCCCTTTATTTTATTAATAGGAAAAAATATAATATAAGAGGATTGTATGTTAGTGAGAATGTGGGAAAAGGGAACCCTTGAACACTGTTGGTAGTAATATGACTTGGTATAGCCATATGGAAGAGAGTATGGAAGGTCCTCAAGAAATTAAAAATATAGCTACCATATGGTCCAGTAATTGCAGTTCTAGGTATATATCCAAAAGAAGTAAAAATCAGTATCTCGAAGAGTTATCTGCATTCCCATGTTCGTTACAGTATTATTCACAATAGCCAAAATATGGAAACAAACTTGTCTGTTGATAGATGGATAGATAAAGAAAATGTGTTATGTATATATAAGGGAATATTATTCAGCCATAAAGAAGAAGGCAGTCCAGTCAAATGCGACAATATGGATGAACCTGGAGGGCATTAGGTTAAGTGAAATAAACCAGGCAGAGAAAGACAAATATTGTATGATATCACTTATATGTAGAATCTAAGCAAACAAGAAAAGGTCAAACTCGTAAAAGCAGAAAGTAGAATGATGGTTTCCAGGAGCTGAAGGATGTGGGCAATGGCAGATATTGGTCAAAGAATACAATTTTAAAATGCATAAATGCTGAGACTCTAATGTACAGCATGGTGACTCTATATAATAATAATTGTGTAATAAGGTACTATAATAATATTGTATTGTATACTTGAAATTTGCTAAGGCTACATTATAAATGCTTTTCAGCACACACACAGAGGTAACTAAGTGAAGTGATGAAGGTATTAATTAACCTGATTGTAGTAGATATTTTATAATGTACACGTATATCAAGTCATCACATCGTACACTTTAAATATATACAATTTTATTTGTCAATTATACCTCAGTAAAACTGGAGGGGAATAAAAGAGGGTTATGTGGCATGCCCCAGGTCACACCATTAGTTGAAAATAGTCATAGGAAGAAAACCTGAGGTTCTTGATCCTCAGGGCCAGTGGCTTTTTCCATGCATCCCAGAAGGTGCAAATGATAAGCCAGCATTGGAAACTGCCTTCTTCATTCAAATAATCAGGCTCCCTGAGACCAAAGTTGTCTTGAAAGGGCATTTAAATACATTGTGAAGAGAAGAAAGATTTAAAAAACAATGAGGCAAAGAACCTAGTAGAAAAGCTTTATAAAGATCACAAATTGACAATTCATGGAAGAGGAAATATAAGTTACCAGTTAACGTGTGAAATTATATATAATCTAAGGGAATTATAATCTAGACTAAAAATGTGTTCTTTTCCCCATCAGAGTGCTAAAATTAAAAAAAAAAAAAGAATGGTCACGCCTACTGCTGTCAAGAAATGAGAAAATGGGTCCTCCCATAAATTCTTTGTGAGAACATAAATTGGTGCCATCTTTTTGAGTCAATTTAGCAATATTTATTAACATGTTAGTGACATGTGACATCTGACATGTTAGATGCAACATCTAAACTTGTGCACTGTGGCATAGCCCTCTTGGCACCTAGGCATACAGATGCTTGAACGGGTGAACGAAAATATATTACAGGATGTTCACTGTAGTATTGTTCATTACAGTGGAAACTGGGATACAACCTAAATACCCACTAATAGGAAGGTCATTAAATAAATCGCCATTCAATCAAACTATGGAAAATGGTGCAGCCAATTAAAGAATGCAGTAGATCTACATGTATTGATGTGGAAAGCCAAGTAATACTGTTAAATTTTTAAAAATGTATCATGCTTCCATTTGTGTTTTAAGTCAACACTAAACTTTCAATAATGGCTGCCTCCGAGGAAGGAAATAATACTGGAGGATATAATAAGAGGGACTTGTCCGTTTTACTATATATGCTTCAGGAGTGTTTCCTTTTTTTTTTTTTTCAATGTTTATTTATATTTTGGAGAGAGAAAGCATAGGCAGGGGTGAGGCAGAGAGAGAGGGGGACAGAGGATCTAAAGCAGACTCCATGCTGATAGCAGACAGCCAGCCCAGTGCTGGACTTGAACTCATGAACCATCAGACCATGACCTAAGCCAAAGTCAGATGCTTGACTGACTGAGCCACCCAGGAGTGTTTCCATTTCTCACAAGCATGTATTTCTCCTATAGTTTAGTTTCCTGCCAAATCATTTGTTGCTGCTGTTTAGAGCTTTGTCCCTGGCACTCATGTGAAACCTTGGTGGACTGTGATGCCCACGCCCATGCTGAGGGGCACTGGAGGACGCCGGCAAAGTTTCCACATCTTCCCATCAATCCACCAAGACAGCCAACTAGACAGAGGACAGAGGACATTTCCTATACAACCCACAGCTCCTGAGACTTAACCCAGCTTCCCTCAACCAAGCCTGGGCAGAACTGTGCACCCACACCGCAGATCTGGGCAGACTCTGCCTGCATTGCCGTGATCAGAAGACGAGCACATCTTGCACGCCCCCCTCCCCCCAGAAGTTGCAGAGAGCACTCAGTGCAACTTTCCAATGTCCTTTTCCACTCAGTAGGTGGAAGCAGATCCAGCCCCAGGGAACGCTAGCAGGGGTTTTTCAAGGAGCAATGGAGAGCTCTGGCCATTATTGAGGGAAACTCCTAGAGCCCCTCATGGTGCCACAATTAGCACAATATAAAGATCCTTATTTCCTTAAAACTTTGGCCCTTCCCCTTCTCTTCTCCCAGGAAATCATACCTACACTTCAATATCCACCTGTAGTTCCGTTCTAAAACTTTCCTGGTCACCTCAGCCTAATATAAACGCATCTCCTCTAAACCAGGGCTGCACGTGTTTTCTCAGTTAAACTGACAAGGGACTGTCTGGTGATGTCTCCTCTCTGGCTTTTGTCAGTTATTTAAATCTTTGCTTAATGTTTGACTTTACCTTTGTCTTCTGTCCCAGCCTTGGGCAGGGCTCTTTCACTAAACTGCTTCCTAGGACCCACACACAACCTTGCCATAACATAGCTAATAAATACTTGCAAATCTGAAATACTACAAACAAGAGAGCCAGGAATTCTATTTTTTATAGTCTGGTGACTTATGTATGTATGCTTCTCTCTCCCCTTCCAGAGTTTATGAGTACTGTTCATGAAAAGGAATTCAAAATTTTAAATGAATAATGAAATTCATAAATATTTAATATCAATTATAAGCCCACAAAGAATGAAAAACTCTACAGTAGCCAACAGTGCAAGTTAACAAAGACAAAAAAAGGAACAACTGGTTTCAACTAGAGAATGATGTTCGTGTTTAACATCCAATAAAATGTCATGAACAAATGAGGCAGAAACTTCGAAAGATAACTAGTCTTGTCAAATAGAAATAGGTGTGGTGCATGTGTGTTTTAAATTAAAAAATGAAATTCAAGGCTCCTTTCCTTAATGAAACCAGTTCTTTCATCTTTTAAAATGACAGTGAAAGTCAAAACTGGAGTTAAAGTCAAAACTGCAAAAGGAGATTTAGGACCTCCCCTCAGACATTAATAAACACTTCTCCACATTCTAAAACTATTAGACATAATTTGGCATAATTGCCAATCTTTCCTGAGCAAAGACCTGCAACTCGGTTGTTTTAACTGCTCTGCTCTTTTCACAAAGAGTGGGCACCTCGGTTCAGGGCTCAAGGTTCATGCCTTCATGGAGGCATTGTGAGGAAATGTGTTCTTAGCCCCAGATAGTAATACAGATTTTTATTTTCTCCAACTCACCTTAGGAGTAGAACAGAGACACAGATTTGTTGAGACCCAAAGATATTTTCTATGACGCTGTACTGAAGAAAATTCATGTGAGGAGAACTGAGACATTTGTTTTTATCCCCTCGGAGCCAAATTCCACTTGAATTTTGTTGAGTCTTAAAACTTCAAAGACCTCGGGGCACCCGGGTGGCTCAGTGGGTGAAGCGTCCAGCTTCAGCTCAAGTCATGATCTCACATTTCACGAGTTCAAGCCCTGCGTCGGGTTCTGTGCTGACAGCTCAGAGCCTGGAGCCTGCTTTAGATTCTGTGTCTCCCTCTGTCTCTGCCCCTCTCCTGCTCGTACGCTGCCTCTCTCTCTCTCAAAAATAAAACGTTAAAAAAAATTTTTTTTTAAACTGCATAGACCTCAGATATTTCACTCCGTGGACATAAGCTTTCTTATGGTGGCTTTCTATCCAGCTTGTCTCACCTGTCTAATTTAGATCTTAACCCCTCAGGGCAGACACTGTGTATTTTTAGAGCATCTTCCTTAGAGTAACAATATGCTGATGAGTTCAGTAAATCTTAAACAACAATACATCTTCCATGGCCATTCCCTGCTACCTTTTATTATCCTACCTCCCAATTTCAGGGCGTGTTGTCCACTGTCCTTCCGTTAAACTATTGGAGTGGGTAGGAATTTTCCAAGTCAAGTTGTAATTATTCATTTGAGATCTATTCCCTAGTATATAGCAAAGGGAAGGAAAGGAGGGAGGGAGGAGGAAAAGAAGGGAGGAAGAGAATGAGGGTCATATCGATCAATATCAGTTATAGGGAGACTAAAAGGTAGCCTTTGTTTCTTAACTGGGCAAGACATAGCCTGTTGAGGATCAACAATGTTTGGAAACAACTTAGCTAACTTTTCCTATCTTTAATATATTTTTAAAGCATTCATTTCCTTCTTCTTACCCCATTTGTTAAAAAAAAATCAGTTTGGCATCTTGCTGGCTCAGTCAGTAGAACATGTGACTCTTGATCTTGGGGTTGTGAGTTCAAGCCCCACATTGTGCAGACATGACTTAAAAAAAAAGCAAAAAAGTTATTCAGTAAATGGACACACTCCAATGTTGAATAAATTTTTTTTCAAAATGTTCATTTGGAATATTTTGAAATGTTCTCTTACCTTTGTACCTACTGAGAAACATCAGAATTAATCAGACAAAATAAATGCAGGAAATCTTTCTGGGTTAGTAGAAGATTGTCTCTGGTCATGCAAACGTGTTAACAGATATTTCTTTGAGCAATAGCTTGAGAGCTTGAGCACCTCCATAGTAGAAGATACCAGCCCTGTGCCAAATGTGGTGCTTACAATGAATCATTGAATAAATTATTACCATCCACAGAAGCTGCTCTTTGGATAATTAGCAATTTCAATCTAAGAAAGATACTGTAAAGTACACTTCAGCTTCGGCATCAATAGACAAAACGCCAGGGTAAGTAGCTAAATTAGACTGCTTTAAATACTATCTAGGACTTTTATTTTCAATCATATGCCCTTGGAAATTTCTACCTACAACTATATTGTATATAATCCTTCTTGAGCAGGTAGTAGCAAACTGAGATTTCATAACAGAGAAATGAGATTTCACTATAATTTTAGAAACTTGCCAAATAAAAGACTTTAAGGTAGAATTTATTAGATGTACCTAAATAAACAGAATGTGCAAATTGTGCATTTTCACAGCTTTCTCCCCCCAGTTTTGTGTATGCACTTAAAACAATAAGAGATGTGGAGCATTCCCTATGGTCACTAATTTGATTATGTCTATGAATTAAGTTGATGGGTGTGTTTCGCTTGGGAAATTCAGTGCTCTATAGTTGAAATACAGGTTTTATGACCTCCGTCCTGATCTCTATTTTGTAGCTTAAAAAGACTAGAAATTTAACACTAGGCAGAAGATTCTCTGAGACTTGCATTTTTGCTGCACTGTGACTAAGATAAGCTTAAAGGAAAAGAATGCAGTCGAATGTTTTGCAAGTTCATATTTCAAAATATTTTTATTATTGCAAACAATAATAGTCAATTTTATATAAATTATCTCAGTTGTTTAATAACTACAAAAAGGGAAGAAAAGGAAGAGATGGTACATATACATTACTTGCCTCAGGTTTGGAATCAAACGGGGGTGGGGGGGGTGGTCATTTTTCTCTAGCATGATCAAAAACAGACGTAGATAAAAGTTAACCTGGCAACTTCTCTTACTTCCTTAGCCTTTCACAAAACACCTAAGAAGGTTTACCAACTCCAGTGATAAAAGGCCAGGAATCATTCAAGAATTATTTATTCTGATCATTACAATACATGTCTCTGAGGTGATTTTCATAAATACATAGGTGTTTAGAAAAAAAAAGATTATTATAAAATATAAGGCAGAAATAATTTACAAATGGACATAATTGAAACAATACTATTTTCATAATATGACATTTCCCTAAAAGCTCAAAACACATTTTTTAAAATTAGAAACTCATAATTATCCTTGTGGAAAGGTACACATCCTATATTTGACCACTGGACTTTGAAAAGAAGAGGTTTTTTTTTTTTTTTCATGGCTTTGTCTTGCACTCTTAGAAATGTATTTTAAAATTAAGTGACCAGAAGACATTTCTACTGGCAAAGCATTAGCAGGGAAGAAACCTCGATAAAATTAGCAGTGAAACACTGAATCATTTCTTCCGTTAGTGAAAGTCATAGGCAAAAGTTCTAAAATTATACAATTACAAAAATAAATCAAGTTAGCGTGTCATTTCTGCTTTTCTACATTAATAAATTAACCATGTAACATTGTTCAAAATTATGTCAGTTACGCATATAATAATCTTTTAAATTAATGAAGTGATGAAGCAGTTTGATGACACCCATGATTTACAGGGCTGCTTTTAGCTAATGTTAAAAGCCTTTCATTTAATAAATTGCCCCCTTGAGAAATTACCAAAAATGAATATTTTCTATGCTAACTGTTTCAAGGTTTACACTTTTTCGATATATTAACAAATGGCAGGGAAGATGCATTTTTCAAAATATATCTTCGTTTACATATATTTAATTGAAATTAATTAGCATATTACCTTAGAAGGAAAGGGGTCTACAAGATCATTTGTGAGAATTTTTGTGAAGCAATAAAGCTGAATTTAAACAATGAAATCAATCATAGTCTTAAAAATTTGGATGATAAACTGGGAATCATTTCAAGCTTTTTGCCTAAAGAAGAGCAATTCCATAAAATTTGTGTTCTTAAAATATAGCTAGTGCTCTTTTCCCTTCGCTTACTCATTGCCTTAATTGTGTTTGTTTTCATGAAGACTGAGGCTATATTACCAGTAAGACTTCGTAATTTTTTTTATAATTTTTGTTTTGCTCACTTTTATCTAAACATTTCTCTGTGAATTGTTATATGTGGTTTTAGCTCCAGTATATTTCTTAATTCAGTCATGAATAACAACAGTCAGACCTTACAAAGTATATCATTTCCATTGTCTTGTGGTTTTATGTGGCCTCAGAGACGTGTCTGAATACAAGAGAAATAACGTCTTATGGAGAGATGCTATATAAGTTCGTTAGGAGAGCAAAATAGATTTCAGTCAAGCCAGGATATGCTTGCATGTGATAACAGCAGAAAGAAAAGGAGCTAAATATAACTAGCAAAGAAAGCCTGAAATTGATGTTCCCTGTGCTTATGGATTTGTTTTCATAATGTGGAGACTGATTTTTATTCCACTTCTGAATTAGTAATGTGCCTAGTACATTGGGCCAATTTCTTTTCAAAGCATTTGCAGCTCCAGCCCTGAAAACAAGAATAATTAATCTGTGCTTCTTGAGTCCAATGGATGTAATTTTAGGCAGGCAGATGTCAAGGAAATAATTTTTAGAATTCTTATAATCGATGGCAATGAAATGGAGAATTGCCTGTTGGCATTTCAAATGATTTTAAGGAATTTCAAACTTTCATCAATGAATTTTTAATGTGTACTAATAATGGACGCTCATGGGTTTGTAGTCTACGCACAGTGAAACAGAACTTTAAGCACATTATTAATTTCCTTTTAAAATGGCTTGAAGAAAGTAATGAAAGTGCTGGAAATTCAAGACTTTCAGTTCTTTTATAACATGTAACTGCATCCAACTATGCTTGAATACAATTATTTGAGCAAGCTACATTTTCAAGAGTTAATAAAGAAAATTGAAAAGAATCAATGGCCCTTCAAATATACATATCGCACGTATGAACGTTTGCAGGAGGGTCCCATTTGTCATTAGAGCTACCTTTGGACTCCTATCACTTCCCCTGATGAGCCTGTACAATCTGCAAAAGTCTGTATGTATTTGGGAGAAATATCACACGAGTTTGAGGATGGCAAATTGCAAAACATGACCATCTCTCAAAGTTTGAAATATCTGATATTGTTAGCACTGACACGGAAATCTTTATTATCATTAGAATTATTTCTAGGAAGTCTCTTCACTGAATACAGAACGATGTGGGTGTAGAAATGTATTAAAATCTTAGCTCAGATGAGTACAAGCTGTTGAAATCTTAACAAGAGAGATAGCAGAGTGATCAAGAGCTCAGAGGGTCTATGATTATCAACAGAAGGGTAGACAACCCTATGCAAGGAACGATCATTTTGAAATAAAAATTTAACTTCTGATGAACCAAACCTCATGTTCTAATCCACACTAACTCCGGGAAATATGATGTTACCTCTCTGGACCTCAGTTTTATCTGTTCTTAAAGTGGGGTTGCAGTATCTATTTTTAGCAAGAATTATAGCATCTTTTCTCTATGTCTGTGGAACGGTAAACACAATTAACTAACATATGAAAGCATTTTTAACTCTTTGAAAGAATTGTGCTATCTCAGTCTGAGATTCAAGTAACTTTGGAATTTTCCAAGCCCTTTGAAACTGGGGAATGGTGCAAAAGCTTACAGATTAAACATATACGTATATATATTACAATTTTTTATGTGATGTTATGGCAGATTTCCTTTTTTTATGTATGTTCAATTGGACTAATATATTTATGTTTTCTGTGCCTACTCCAACTAAATGGCAGGAGGAGGAGGACAGGAAGAAAGGCTTTATTTCCACCCCCCATGATGTTCTAAGTGGAAACCTCAGTGGAAAGTATACATCTTAAGTTGACTCCGTGTAAAAACAGATGCACAGTGGCTGAGTAGCTTAAAGATGAATCTGCATTCTCTCTATTTTAAAAGCAGCACTTTGGAAATCAGGCAAATCTTTTACTTTTTACAACACAGAGAATAGCAAATCTGCCCCTGTTTTTCAAAACAGAGGGCAGGTCTCCTCACAGACACAGATCCAATAAAATGCTCTATTTATTGGCTAAGCATTAACGGTGTCTCTTATTTTACTCCTGTGACCCTCTTTGGCAGTTAGTCACACATTCCAATTGAGCAGACGCCACAAAAATATCCCTTATGTATAAGGAAAGAGAAGAGTCTAATTGGCCATCGACCTCTCCCTTCCAACTCCCCTGGTGTCACAACCTCTCGGCTTCCAATTTGTCACCCTTAGGGCCAGGCAATCTGGCCTGGAAAGACCAAGGCAGGCAAGACTAAGCCTGAGGTTCAGGCCATTTGTCTGCCCCACTCAGAATCCGCCCTTCTGTGATCAAAGCTTCAACAAGTACCATCACCAACCACCCAAGTCAGTGCTTCTCAAAGTGCACATAAAACTGAGTGTTACCTAGAACCACATTACTACTTGGTTTTTATTTTATGTTTACTGTTACCTTCTGTTCATAGTAGTATCACAATCCCATTATTAATTTCCTTTTTATCACAATCCCATTTATGATATGTAGTATCACAATCCCATTTATGATAATGACAGAAAACTCCCTTTTAAAACACATGTATTTATATTTAAAGAAGCTTTTTAAAAAATTATGCAAATAATAGCACAGGGAGGCAAAAGATATGGCAATAATCGTGAAAGCGATTTGTGAATAGCTAAAGGCTAGAAAACCCTGAGCCAAAGAATGTTAAAGCAATTATGAGGAAAGAATAAGCACTCTCTCCTTTCAGCCAGATTTTTATAATAATTATTAAGATTCAGTGGTAAAGCCCCTTCCTATATACTCTTATTTGATCTCTTTACGGCACTAGGAAAGTAGGTAAGATATATTATTATCACCATTTTACAGATGGGGAAACTGAGGATAAAAGTCTCCAGTGATTCACTAAAAGTTACACAGCTAATTAAGTGCTGGGAGAGAAATATTAAGCCTTCAAAATAAGGCTTTCTGCAAATAGAATACACTTTTCAATTTAACGTACTATTCAATTAAAGAGGTCACATGGGGACTGCAGAGTTAAGTATTGCCTTTGTATTAAATTTGTGCATTTACTCACTGAGCAATATTTCAGTCCTTTTCCCGACTGTACAACAGACATAATAGGAAAATTCCTTTCGAGCAATATAGGATATGAACCCGACTGAACTAATTGGTTCACAGTGGTGTTAGGAGGTTAACTATCTGATGGCGATAAAATACTTTATTGATGGAAAATGCCATATTAAATTCCAAAAATTACTATTACTTGTATCACTGTCCAGTATTTATATTCAATGAAGTTACAGGTAAGGAAAAAATATGAATATCATGCCATTATTATACTTCTTGATCAGTCCTTGGAGAGATGGTATTTAATTCTGTCGGTCACGCTTGTGGGGCTATCGGCATTTGTCAGGGAGGACTGATGGATCAGGGGGGTCGATAGACGTTTAGAGACAGGCAGATACCTATATTCAGGAGATGCGGCCACTTTGTCGTTTTATAGAAATAAGAAGTATTAAAATGAACTTTGGTTTGCCACCGTATTTGTTTTTTAAAAATAAGTCATAATTTCTGAAAGCAAAATTTATAGTTTCAATTGCACATTTGGTCATCTGAGTCTGCACACTGAGACCCCAAATACGTATGGCATCCTTAAAATAGTCCCTCGGAAATGTAAATGTTTCCACGTGGAAATGTATATGCCCAGCCCCAAGTCTGAGTTACATAAACATACAGAATGCCCATGAAGTTCCCAGCGTCATCGACCAGGCAAATGCATTCAAGACTTCAGCATGGAAAGCCACACTTTCTGACGGCAAAAAGCAGATAAACAAAGGTGTTACATCCTTGCAATTTTCCAGTTACAGAGCCAATCTGAAGATTCTCTAAGAGGAAATTTGACTTGGTTTTTCCTAAGAATACTGTTTTACAGTATGATTTATGTTTTTTTCGAAGAAACAAAGACACTGCTCATTTTAACAATAAACAAACCTTTGCGTTTTCCTCCTAGGAAATATTTCCTTCAGTAATACTGGCCATACCCGTTTGGTACAAGGTAGACATGCAATCTGAACTAAAGTTCTGAAGTGCAAAGGAATGTAACCTGAACTCGGAGTGGAAAGCTAGAGACCACTTACTTAAGCATAATTATGTGAACCCCCCCAACCTTTCATGCTTATATTAGTGAGCATTTTCATTTTCCATGTGCAATCACTTACTGTCCTTTCCCACTATTAGTGTTTCAAGAAACAAGGACATTTAAATGAAAAAAGGAAAAAAAAAAAAAAAGCCCTCCGCTAATTTGAAGCTGAGCATCCAATCCACTAAAATTGACAAAAGTGTCCTCTTGATAACTGCCACTTTCCAATAATACAGCTTCCCAGGAGGGAGACTTACTGGGGAAGGAGCCAGTTAATGTGACTGTATCCTGCATCTCGGTATCAGTGCAAAGTAACGTCTTTCATTGCAGTTATTTTTCAGGCCTTTTGAACAAGGGCCCTCTTGTAGACAAAACTATGCAGAAAGCTTATTTCGGAATGGCCCTATCTGAACACTTTTCCACTCACTTCAGTGGTATTTTGGCACCCTTACGAGTACTTTAAAAAACCCAGCTGATGAATTGTTACATGACATGCAAACAGCTCGAAACCTGCTAGCTTGAAGAAGCTCACCACAAGCAACTTGCTTGTCCCCGAGTGTCACAGTTCTGGTTAGCAAGGGGAGCACAGAAAGATTAAAAACTGCCTGTGCAGGTGAGTATGCTTCACTTAAGATTCATTTTACTAAAGGGGGACACTGACCCGGGCCCAGGTCCATAGTTCTTACCCACTGAGTCGGGACAATGACCTATAGTCAGACTCCTTGTGAGTGTAGCCGGAGGCATCTTCCTTCCCTTCTCGGAGCACTTGGCAAACTTTTCAAAATGACCACCTTTCCCAAAGAAACACGCAGTCCTTAGCTGTTAAGCTGTCAGGGCTATCCATGTATACTGAGGGTAAATAACTCCGCTGAAGTAAAACATGGTCTGGTCCGTGGTCAAGACATCAGAGCCAAGCAGAAAGTGGTGCACGGAGCTGCCCAAAGGCAGAGGCAAAGGGGTGTCCCAGCAAAAGAGAAGGAGAGACTCAAACCATTTTCTTCCATATTTTACCTCTATTCCTTGACACCCAGAGGGAGCCCGATTACACCAGTCTTGTGTTACAGCAAAGCAGACCTGAACAAGTTTGTGACTCGGGTTAAATAAGCTTTCCTGAAGTTCACATGCATGCCTCAGGTTTTTTGGCCTCTCGGCCCCCTCCCCTCCACCCCACTGCCCGCCACTGTCAGGACCACCAGTCTTCTCTCCTTGCTCTGCCATGGCACCTCTGAGTGCTTTTGAAGAGGGTGGTAGTTGAAAATTGGAAGAGCCTACTTAATCTTGATGAGGGTGAAAGAAAAACTCCTGGTGGAGGAAGGGGGTGAGGGGGAGACAACCTCTTTTTGCAATGCCAGTTCCTCTCCCCCCTTATAACCAAATAATGGCAGTTTAATTCAAAACAATTACCGAGCAGTTCCTAGACACAGGCCCCAGAAACTAAACAATGGAGAGCAAAACCCCTCAAGATGTGAGGAAAGGAGAATGAAGGAAGCTATTGAGCCTTTCAACCCTGCCAGGCTAGCCTTAAGAGAAGTGGGGGGAGGGGCAACCAAGCCCAGAATCAAGTGGTTTACATAAGATTAATTTCGAAGGAAGGGAAAGAAACCAAACCTTCCTTTCTTACCAGTATTCATCGAGTTTTAAAATTCCTCAACCAGGAGTGAATAGCAAAGTCCTATACACAGGAGTTTATCCTGAAACTTCTGAATCAGACACCCTGGGGCTGAGAACTAGTCGTGTGAACGCTAAGGGTTTTTTTTTCCTGAGGTTAGTTTTGGTTTTGACCTGTGTTTCTGGATCAGAAATGCTGTAAACCAGTAGTTCTCAAAACTAGCTGATTAATCATAACAATCACCCGGGACTTTAAAAATACGACTTCCTGGTCTCTACCCCACAGTGAGTTGGTCCAAATCTTTGGAGATGGGACCCCAGAATATGTGGTGTTGCAAGCCCCACATGTGATTCTGATTAACAGCCAAGTTTTGAAACGATTGCCTTATACATCCCAAACAAGTCTCAACATTGGCCCCAGAGCCAGACTGAATAGTCCACAGACTCTAAAGCCCAGGACTCTGTGCTTTAACAAGCATCAGAAGCTATTCGGCTGTGAGTTTGGGGAGCTGGACGAACTCTGTGGGCAGATGGAGCTCGGGGTCTGAATGTGGAACTATTGGAAGTCTTCGTCCTTCTTGCCCAATCATTTGTTTACACAGTGCAAAAAGATAAATTGACCAGTATCACTTATGTGCCAGGCCACGTTTTGGACCTTAGGGAGTTCATAATCTAGTGATGGAGATAAACATACAAGTAACTCTAATGCACTATGCAAGTATAGATATAAAGATGTATGTGAGTGTTTTTTAAGTGGTATGTGAACACAAAGGAGGCGGTAATTAACTCAGCCCGAAGGGGCTGATGAAGATTTTCCAGAAGACAGGCTGACTTAAAAAGTAAGACAGGAATTCTAGTCGGAGGAAATAGTATGTAAAATAGTTGCATGTTTCCGAAAGTGTGCTCCTCGGACCACTATTATCAGAACACTCAGGGATGTATTATCGACAAACCCAGAACTACACAAACTGAATTTTTTGGAGTGGGACACCGCGATATGCATTTCTATTGAGCTTCCTGGGCGATTCTGAAAACACTAGCTTGTGAAAACTCTTGGCAGAGACACTGGAAGAAGTCAGCTTTATTTGGGGAAATACAAGCAACGTGATGTTAAAGAGGGGACTATTTTTTTAAGGCCTTAAAAACGGAGTAAGACTTCTGGACTTCTACTTCTGACCAAGATGGAGTAAAAAGGACGAGATTTATCTTCCTACCTGAGGCAACCAAAAAAAAAAAAAAAAAAAAACAGACCAAAAAATATATATGCAATAGCAGTTTTCAAAGCACTGGGTATCAAGGAATGAAAACCAGTGATCGGCAAAGGTGAAGGAAAAGTGAGGTGAACCATAGGATTGTGTTGAGTGCATTTCCAAGCAGGTGCAGGCCTTGCATGCATGTGGGAGGAAGCCAGACAGAGCGTGGTGAACTCTGGGGTGGGAGGGGGGTGGGGAATGGGGAGCTGAGAATGCAGGGGGCCAGCGGCAGGACAGAGTCCCAGAGGGGAGGGAATGGGATGGAGCCACACCACAGGATAACAAGGGAGTGTCGTGAACATCTTTGTGCCAACAAATTCAACAACTTGATTAAATGGACAAATTCCTTGAAAGACACATTTATCAAAGCTTACTCAAAAGAAATAGATCATCCGAATGATGATAATGGATTATAGTTGGAAATATCAAGTTAACCACCAAAAAAATAAACAAAAAAATTAGCAAATAACAAGCCCAAATGATTTCTACCAAACATTTAAGGAGAAGCAATGCCAACTGTCCTCAAACTATTCTAGAGAACTGAAGAGTAAGGAATACCTCCCAGTTCATTCCTTGAAAAAAAATTGTTACATTGGACTTTACTAAAATTAAAAATTTCTGCCTTGACAAAGAAATTGTTAAGAAAATGAAAAGACAAATAACAAGCTAGGAAAAACATATATCCGATAAAGAAAGGTCTTGTATCCCAAATACACAAAGACATCTCAACACTCAACAGTAGGGGCAAAAAACGCCCCAGTTAAAAAGTGGGCAAAAGATCTAATAGATACCTTACCAAAAAAATGGCAAGTAAGCATATGAAAAGATGTTCAACATCATTTGCCACTAGGGAATTGCATATTAAACCAATAGTGTAACACTAGGTCACACCTATTAGAAAGACTAAAACCCCCAAATCTGACGACACCAAATGTTGACAAAGATGCAGAGCAACAGGGGCTCCCATTCACTGCTGGAGGGAATGCACTCTGAAAGTGTGGTATAGACACTTCGAAAGATGGTTTGTCAGCTTCCTACACAGCTAGGCATGCCTTTACCATATGATACAGCAATTGCTCTCCTAAGGTATTTATGCAAGTATTTTGAAAACATATGTCCACACAAAACCTGACATGTTTATAGCATCTTTATTCATAATTCCCCCAAACTAGAAGCAACTAAGATGTCTTTCAATGTGGGAATGAATAAACAAACTGAGATACGTCCACACAATGGAATTTTATTTAGTGATTTTGTTTAATGAGTTATTAAGTCACAAAACGACCTGGAGGAGCCTTAGATGTGTACTGCTAAGTGAAAGAAGCCCACTCTGAAAAAGCCTACCTACTCTGTAACTCCCACCGTATGATATTCTAAGACAAAATTACACAGACAGCAAAAAGGTCAATGGTCTCTAAGGAGAAAGCATTCACTAGGTGAAGTGCAGGGTTTTTTCAGGGTGGTGAAATGATTTTGTATGATGCCATAATGATGTATGGGTAGATACATGATGTTATGCATTTGTGAAAACTCGTAGTTATTTACAGCACAAAGAGTGAAATTTAATGTATTTGAATTTTAAAAAAACAATCATTTGAGGGGCACCTGGGTGGCTCAGTGGTTAAACATCCGACTTTGGCCCAGGTCATAATCGCCCAGTTCATGAGTTCAAGCCCTCCATCAGGCTCTCTTCTGTTAGTGCAGAGCCTGCTTCATATTCTTTGCCCCTCTCTCTCTTTGCCCCTCCCCTGCTCATTCTCTGTCTCTCTCTATCTCTTAAAAATAAACTTAAAAAAAATAAATTAAAAATAATAAAAAACAATCATTTGAGAGGTCCTGCATCCTAGGGTGGAAAGAAGACTGATAAAAGAATCTGTTTTACAAATGTGTGAAAGGACCTCACTGAAGGAAATGGGTGAAAGGTGCTAACCTAAGCAACTTTGGAAAGGAGTGAGTGTGTAAAGCTAAAGCAAAAGAAACCGCACATAAGCAGTGCACTCTAGTTGATGAAGGCATTTCTAGTAGAGGTACAGTTAACAATTCTGGTATTGCTGTACATGTACACTGGAAGTGAACTATGAGTAAATGGGCAGTGGGATTTGGTTTCTCACTGTGGAGTGAGAATTTACAGATAATCAAGGGAGCAGCCTAGAGAGGTCCAAGTGGTAATGGATTATAGTTTGAAATATCAATATGAATTATGTTTAGCTTTATGTAGATCATAGGGCTACATATATAAATGTATGCAGGTTGTATACACAAGTGAATGTATGCACAATATTTTCTTCAGCTGAGAAGGCCTGGAAGCAGTAACGGGAACACCCCAGTAACAACAACTACGTTTAGTGCCCACATTGATCTTAGTTTCTGATGCCATTTCTTAATAAAAGGACCCATGGCTCCTTGGAGAAATGGCTGATTCTGGGTTGGGCACAGGATATAGACAAGATGATTCTGGAGCGTCTTATAATACCATAAAGCAAGGAAGTATGAAAACACACACACACACACACACACACACACACACACACACACACACACGTTGATAGAAGTATGTCAAAGAGATACAGTAGCCAACTGAAAGATTTCTGAATGGCCAAAGCTGGAACAACTTGACCAACAAAAATAGTATTGGATTTTAATTCAAAGTACAAAGTAAATACCCTTGAGTACATCCTGATGTAAATAGATGTTTCAATAAAAAAAAAAATGGGAAAGAAGAAACAAATCCCCATGCAGAAGAATTCCAAATAGGGGCACCTGGGTGGCTCAGTCCAGTCAGTTCAACATCCAGCTCTTGATTTGGCCCAGGTCATGATCTCACAGGCTCTGAGCTGACCATGGAGCCTGCTTGTGATATTCTCTCTCTCTCTCTCTCTCTCTCCCCACTCCCCTCCCTTCCTCTCTCTCTCCCCCTCTCTCCCCCACTTGTCTCCCTTCTCTCTCTCCCTCCCTGTCTCTCTCTCCCCCACTCTGCCTGTCTCCCCTGTTCCTGTTCTCACTCTATCTCAAAATAAATAACCCTTTTTTAAAAAAGAAGAATTCTAAATAATTTATGTCAGCATTCTACCCTCAAGGTCAGGGGGCATAACCCCCTGCACCTTAAGTCTGGCTTATGCATAGTGTCTTCTTTCCAAAGAGTACTGTATGGAAAGGGAGGAAAGACTCGTAACTTTACAGTGATGAAATCTGATACACTCTACCGTGGCCAGGTGATCAGGGTCCGCATCAAGAGTAACGAATCATGTGGACAGTATATACTCTTGATATTATATGTGAAATGGAACTTTACCTCTATGGTCTTCCCCCCCAAAACACATAACCCCAGCCTAATCGTGAGAACACCATCAGACAAATCCTCAAGGGCATTCTGTAAAATATCTGGCCAGTACTCCTCCTAACTGTCAAAGTGATCAAAAACAAGGAAAGTCTGAGGAACTATCACAGTCAGGAAGAGCCTAAGGAGATGAGACAAGTAAATATAATATGGTCTCCTGGGTAGGATCCTGGAACAGAAAGACATTAAACAAACAAACAAACAAAACCTAAGGTAATATGAAGTATGGACTTCAGTTAATAATACTCTGTCCACACTGGTTCATTAATTGTAACAAATGTAGTCTACTAGTGTAAGGTGTTCACATAGGGGAAACTGGGTGTGGGATATATGGAAACACTCTGGACCATCTTTTCAATTCTTCTGTTACTCTAAAATGGTTCTAAAACCTAATTTCTATTTTATGAAGACAAAAAATGTAAAGTACTCAGAGATAAACTGAACAAGAGATATAGAAGCACCATCACTGGAACTATAAAATACTGCTGAGATAAATTAAAGAGGACGTAAATAAATTAAGAGATACGCTGTATTCATGGGTCAGAAAACGCATGATTGTTAAGATGTCACTTCTCTCCAAATTGATCTATACATTCAGCATGATCTCTGTCAAAATCTCAGCAGGCTTTTTGATAGAAACTGACAAACTGATTCTAAAATTCATATGGAAATGCAAAATACCTAGAGCAGCCATAACAGTTTTGGAAAAGAACAAAGTTGGAGGGCTAACACTACTCAATTTCAAGGCTTCTTATAAAACTGCAGAAATCAAGACAGACAAATGGATCGACGAAACAGAATAGAGAGCTCATAAAGAGATCCACACATACATGGACAACTGATTTTTTACAAGGTACAAAGGTCGTTCAGTGGAGAAAGAATAATCTTTTCAACAAATGGTGCTAGAACTTTAATCCATATGTCATATACACATATACAAAAATCGACTTAAAATAGACCATAAACCTAAATGTAAAATCTAAAACTATAGGAGTCTTAGAAGAAACATCTTTGTAACCTTGGATTAAGAGGTATTTTCTTAGATATGATGCGAATAGCATAAGCAACAAAAGAAAAAAAGATAAATTAGATTTCATCAAAATTATAAAACTTTTGAATGAGGAAATGAAAAAACAACCACAGAGTGGTAGAAAATAATTGCAAATCATCTATCTGACAAGAAACTTATGTCTAGAATGGATAAAGAAATCTTAAACCTCAGTAAAAAATTAAGCTGGGGGCGCCTGGGTGGCTCAGTAGGTTAAGCATCCAACTTCGGCTCATGTCATGATCTCACCCCCTCTCTGCTGCCAGCGTGGAGCACACTTCGGATCCTCTGTCTTCCTCTCTCTGCCCCTCCCCTGCTTGTTTGAGCTCTGTCTCTCAAAAATAAAATAAAAACATTAAAAAAATAATAAATCAATTTAAAAATAGACAAAGGACTTGAGTAGACATTTTCTAGTCAAGATACGCAAAGAACCAATAAGCACAGAAAAGACAAGCCTAATGGTAGCTACAAATCAAAAACCAGTGATGGATATGCAAAGAACAAAGAGAAAGAAATCCAAGTATATCACTATATAAAGTCAACAAACCATGAGAGAAGAGAGCAAGAGAATAAAGGATTAGAGAACTACAAAAACAACCACAGAACCACAAAGCAAGTAACAAAATTACAGTAAGTACATATGTATCAATAATTACTTTGAGTGTAAATGCACTAAATGCTCTAATCAAAAGGCATAGGGTGACAGAATGAATAAAAAAGCAAGACGCATCTATATGCTGCCTCCAAGAGACTTGTTTCAGACCTAAAGACACCTGCAGATTCAAAGTGAGGGATGAAGAATCATTCATCATGCAAATGGATGTGAAACGAGAGCCAGGGTAGCAATGCTTATATTAGACAAGATAGACTTTAAAACAAAGACTGTAACAAGAGACAAAGAAGGACACTATATAATCATAAAGGGGACAATCCAACTAGAAGCTATAACAATTGTAAATATTTATGCACCCAACATGAAAGCACCCATATACATGAAGCAGTTAATAACAAACATAAAAGAACGAATCATTAATAATAGAATAATAGTAGGAGACTTCAACACCCCACTTATATCAATGGATAGATCACCCAAACAGAAAATCAACAAGGAAACAGAGGCTTTGAACAGCACACTGGACCAGATGGATTTAACAGATATATTAAGAACATTCCATCCTAAAACAGCAGAATACACATTCTTTTCAAGAACATTTTCCAGAATAGATCACTTAATAAGCCACAAAACAAGTCTCGGCAAATTCAAAAAGATCAGACCTACCATATGTCTTTTTTTTACCACAATGCTATGAAACTAGATCAACCACAAGAAAAAATCTGGGAAGGGCACAAATACATGGAGGTTCAATATCTTTAATTATTATGGAAATGCAAATTAAAACCACAATGAGTTATCACTATGATCTACTAGAATGACTAAAGTTAAAAAGATTGACCATACCAAGTATTGGCTAGGATCTGGAGAAGCCTGAGCTCTCATAGTCTTCTGGTAGAAAGGTAAAATGGTACAACCTCTTAGGAAAAGAGTTGGACTGTTTCTTAAACAGTTAAACATACATCTATCATGTGACTCAACCATTCCACTTCTTGGTATTTACCCAAGAGAAATAAAAACATATGTCCATAAAAAGACGTTTACACAAGTGTTTATGGCAGTTTTATTTATAATAACCAAAAACTGGAAATAACTCAAATAAACATCAATAGGCGAATGGATAAACAAAATGGCTTAACAAAATAGGAACACTGTTTTGAAAAAAGAGTAAATTACTGATAGATATACACAACGTGGATGAGTCTTAATGTAATTATACTTTACGAAAGAAGCCAGACAAAAAAGTAATACATAGGGGCACCTGGGTGGCTCAGTCAGTTAAATGTCCAACTTCAGCTCAGGTCACGATCTTATGGTTAGTGAGCTCGAGCCCCGCGTTGGACTCTGTGCTGACAGCTCAGAGCCTGAAGCCTGCTTTGGATTCTGTGTCTCCCTCTCTCTCTGCCCCTCTCCCATTCATGCTCTGTCACTCTCTCTCTCAAAAATAAATAAACATTAAAAAAAACAACAACTTAAAAAAGTAATACATAAAATCTGATTCCATTTATATAAAATTTTAGAAATTGCAAGCTAATATATAGCAACAGAAAGTAGATCAGCACTTCCCTGGAGTCAAGAAGGAATTACAAAGAGATAGGGGACTTCTGAGGGTGATGGATATATTCATTCTCTTGATTGTGGTAATGGTTTTGTATGCTAATATATACCAGTAAAGCTGTTTTTCTTTTTAAAGTGTTACCTTCAAGGACAGGTGTATATAGATGATCAGACACTGAGGATGCTGTCTTTTTTCCACCTTTTTCTTCCTCAAACAGCTGGCTGAGTATCATCAGGTAACCTCAGGAAAAGCTCTTGTTTTCATATGCTCCTGTTTTCAAGTTCTTTTGTTCCCATGGGGTAGTCAAAACTAAGAATCAGTGAACTATCTCATAGGATAGTAATCTTAACTTCGTTTCTATAAATCATCATATACTGGCTAATTTTTGCCCTTCCATGTGGATTGTCCATAAGGTGGGTGTTATTCCATATGGCCATTTGACAAATGAAGGCAAATGGAGTGAAAATGAGGAAGTTCAAGAAGGTTGCTCAGGGCTATCCAGCAACTTAGTTGGAACTGGAAATAGTGTTTCCTGGCTACGTCCAGGGCACTTTACAGGATGCTGGCTGCTGTGTGAGCCAGTCCATCTTCTCACTCAGAGAGTCAGTTTTGAATGATAATAAATGAAGTAGAATTCGGAGAAAGGAGGCTGAACCAAAGCGTCTCACCTTAGCCTTCTCACTGCTTCGCCTACAGGGAGCCTTCTAACTCACCTTAGGGGTCATTTCACACACTCAGTGTGATCATTATTGCATGCTTACTAACAAGCCTATGTGGTGGCTACAACTGTGATCATCTCCATTTAACAAATGAGGAAACTGAGGCACAGAGTTTTAGTAGCTTGAGTGATGTCACGCAGTTGATGCATGGAAGAACTGGGATTAACTTACACAGTATGACTGTGTCATTCCATGCTCCTAATAGTGCATTTTATGTAATATATGTAAATTAAGGCATCCCCAGATTGTTTTAAATAGATTGAGAAGTCATAAATTAGGCTGGGAAACACAGAAATCTGCCTGATTGTACAATCTAGGGCCCACTCCCCATGCAAGCCTCCCCTGTATGATTGGGGTGAGGCAGTATGGGGATTGATGGTTGCAAAAGTGTGTACACAATATAGAGACTGATAGAGAAGGGGGAAGGAGGACTGACCTTCCCAAACAGTTTCCTTACCCTTCTCCTATGCTTTGGTTTTACTATATTCTATTTCTATCCTGTTACCATCAAGGTCTTCAGAGAGTCATAATTTTTTTTTTAAAAAGGGACAAAAAAAAACAAAACACGTGAATTGCTTCAGAATTCTCTTTTTCCATTCTAATTGCTTAAGAATGATCTCCACTTCTAACTTACTGTTTCTTATTCTTCACGGAAGAAGAGAGCCAACTTTTTAAAAAAATCAGTACTTCTGGAGGCACCTGGGTAGCTCAGTTGGTTAAGCATCCAATTCTTGATTTCAGCTGAGGTCATGACTTCACAGTTTGTGAGTTCGAGCCCCGTCCCAGGCTCTGCACTGACAGTGTGGAGGCTGCTTGGGATTCTCTCTCTCCCTCTCTCCACCTCTCCTCTGCTCATGCTCGCTCACTCTCTCTCAAAATAAATAAATAAATAAATAAACCTTAATTTTTTAAAAAAAATTAGTACTTCTGTTTTAGCTAGTATCCAAATATATGGTCCCTTGGGCAAGTCAACTCTTGGGGGTTCAGTTTCCTTATTCATAAGTAAGATGATTAACCTGCACGAGATAGCCTTTGAGATGCTATTCTAGCTTTATAATTCTATGATCTCATGTTTCTCCGTTTCTTTCCTATCTGGTTTCCATATAGAAATTATAAAAATTCCAAGTTAGTTTTTGCTTTTCATGGTGGGAAGGATTTCTCTTCCTCTCTTCCTGTGCCTCTTTTTGCTACTCTTCCAAATCCTGTGTTATAGCCTGTGTTCTGAACAAAAAGATTCCAATAGCTCCTGGCTGTCCCAGGTCAGGTGGAACCAAGGTTGAGCCTTAGCTCATAGACAGCAAAATGGATATGGAAGGGGGCATGGCAGGTGGTATGGAAAGTAGACAGGAATCACTCACTTCTAGGAAAACCTTAATAGAGGGAATTGAGTACGCTGCCGTTCATTCACTACAGGAGAATTGTTCCAATCCATAGATGTCTAACCTCCTCCAAAATTGTTCCATTTGAATAAGATTTTTAAGCCTAAAGAAATAGATCCTGAATAAGTAAAAAAAATTCCAAAAGATGATTTGAGATAGCTAGTAATGTTGGGATTTTTTCTTCTTGTTTTTGAGAACCTTTTAGAATTTTAACAACAGAAATTATGTTCTTAGGTTTCTGGTTAAAGAGGTCATCAACAGAAAAAGATAACTTAAGTAATGATAATAACAAGATTAGAAACTGAATTTAATGAATTTGCACTGTCTTTATCTCCTCATTTTTCCCCCTTGCTAAGCAAACAATACCCAGCGGAGTGAAAAATGTAATTCCAATAAATCAAATTTCCTTCTGTAGAATACAGAAAACTTCATAGAAAAATATATCATGTTCACATTACAAGGAAATAAAGATTTGTAAAGGAGGAATGGTCTTAAACATAGTATCTTTTTTTTCCAATTTAAAGTGGTTTTGATTCCTTTTTTGAAAATGTAAGACATTTACATTCTGTTTTACAGACATTTTTGTGTTGAAAATCTCACCTTAAAACTATATCAAATAAGTGCAACCACTGTGGAAAACAGTGTGGAGTTTCCTCCATAAATTAGCAATACCATACAATCAGCAATTCCACTACTGAATATTTACTCAGAGAAAACAAAAACTCTAATTCAAAAATATATATGCACCCCTATGTTTACTGCAGCATTATATACAATTGCCAAGATATGAACCAACCTAACTGTCCATCTGTGGACGAATGGGTAAAGAAAATGTGGTGCACACACACACACACACACACACACACACACATGCACAATGGAATTTTACTCAGCTATTAAAAGGAATGAGATCTTGACATTTGCAACAACATGGATGGACCTACTGGGCATTATACTAAGTGAAATAAGACAGAGAAAGACAAATACCATATTAGCTGCTGTTGCCAGCAAGACCGACACCATTTTTTTCCCTTTTACAACTATTTCTGAATATTCTTACTTGCTTATTCCTACAAATCCTGTTGAATACCATACTCATGGATTTTGTTGAGTTTATGGAATAATTTAGTGACAGTAAATGTCTTTAGTCTTCCTGTCTGGGAAACAGATATGCCCTCCCATGTATTTAAGTCTTCTTTTTATCTTCTTCCAGTAGAATTTCAAGATTTTTCTTCATAATTGTCTCTATTATTTTAGTTACTCTTCAGTTTTTTTTAAAGTAGGCTTCATGCCCAGCGCAGAGCCCAATGGGGGCTTGAACTCACAACCCTGAGATCAAGACCTGAGCTGAAATCAGGAGTCAGACGTCAACCAACTGAGACACCCAGGCACCCCTTCAATTTTCTTTTTAAACTCTTTTGAGTTTAAACACTTTGATGACTTGTTTCAAAAGTTAATATTCCCTTTAGTTAATTTGACTGCCTAGCATTTGCAAACAAAAATATTTTTCATTTCCTGTTGCATATCTTTCTTCATACTGGATTTTGGTATCATTACCCTATCATTTCTCTCTCTTTCTTCCTTTTTGTCTTATGGTATTTTTAATAGATGCTGGCTCTTTCCTTTTCATTTGATGGCTGTAGATCCACACAAACTTTCTCTGGTCTGGATACTGTGTGCATGAATTCTCAGTGACTCCCTATGCCTCCTCATCTGGGCCCCGTTTGTAGATTCTCTTTGAAGTCTATATGTTGAGAGTTTCTGTTCTAGACTCTGAATTTCTGTCATGTAAGGGGAGATAGTGAGCTGGCCAGAGGCTGAATCAGCTATAATTAGTGGAGTGATTCTGTTTTCTTCTTCTTCATCTCTGTCTCCTTCTCCTCCTTCTCCTCCTTCTCCTCCTCCTCCTCCTCCTCCTCCTCCTCCTCCTCCTCCTCTTCCTCCTTTTTTCTCCTCCTTCTCCTCCTTCTCCTTCTTATAATGTTTTAAATCTCCCTACTTGGATTCATTCCCCTAATTAGTTTAGCCTCTTCATTTGCAGCATAGTCATGGATTTTTAGGTTTTTCTCCCAATTCAGGGAACAGCAGACATCTAATCTTCAGAAAGAAACAGCATTCAAATATCTTCCCCAACCTCATCCTCCCCACCTCCCCACTCCCAAGACCTGCTACCATTCCTCTCTCATCCCTGGAGACCAAAGTATAAGGGATAAATGTTTAAATAGGCAAAACTTCAGGAATTTAAAACTGACAATCTTAATCTACAGTAGAGATCAGAAGAAACTTGCAAGGGCTTTGACTGTGCTATTCTCTTGGGCCATTATACCTTGAAAAGTCTTTGTCTTATTGCTTTCTTCTTTTCTTCATGTAAAATCCCAGCTTGTGTTTGGAACCCACTACCTCTGAGTGACCCTGCTCTGGGCTATTTCCCATCTTCCTCCCAAACAGATAAAGGCACAGTTGTTACTCCTGGTGATTCTTCCCATTTTGAGTGAGTCACCCACTCCCCATGGAATTTACACTCTAGAAGGAGCTGTTCAGATGGTCTCCCCTTGGCTGACTACACATATTCCACTTCCTTGCAAGTTAAGGGCACAAGGTGAGTTTTTGAGAAATATACCTTTTCATGTTCCCTATAGTATTGGATCCAGAGGAGTAAGATAGGATCTGGGTTTTAAGATTCCCAGTATTGGGGCAACTGGGTGGCTCAATCAGTTAAGCGTCTGACTCTTGATTTCAGCTCAGGTCATGACCTCATGGTTTGTTGGATGGAGCCCCAGGTTGGGCTCCAAGCTGACAGTGTGGAGCCTGCTTGGGATTCTCTCTTTCCCTCTCTCTCTGCTTCTCCCCCCATTCATGCTCTCTCTCTCTCTCTCAAAATAAATAAATAAACATAAAAATAAGATTCCCAGTATCTTTTGCCTTCGCAAACTTTATCAAGAATTGTTTAAAGAGTGCCACAGAACTCCAACAGCTTTGCTGTTGTTTGTTTTCAAGTTTTGTAAGAAGAGAATTATCATCTTGTAAATACCCCACCAACTTCCCTCTGGAAGTCCTAAGGATGCCAGTTTAGGCACACACTTTCTCATTTGTTCCTCACCCAGGGTTTTGGGGGTGAGCAAGAGTGTTGTTATTCATCAGTCCCCTAAACCCCAACATGCCCTCCTTCACTCAAGTTTGTAGGAACTGCACACCCAAAGAACAAAGGGAGCCCTTTCCCTTTACCTAATCCAGGAATATTACCCTGAGCGGAAGACAAAATCCCAATTAACATATGTATGTATGCTGTCATGGAGACCTAACTCCTAAATGTAGAGGACCAAATACCTGCACTAATGAGAAATAATGATTTTATTATTTCTGTGGAATTCTTATCATTTTGGGGCTAGCCTGGAGATTTAGAGGGATTTTTAAAATATATACCTCTGCAACATTCTTGGATATCATACTTTACTGAGACTTTTTTAGTTCAATATCTCAGAGGTTGTTTTAATTCCTCTCCGATATTTCTCTGTAATCAGTGTAGCACTGTCAGGTAAGGCTGGGTACCTACTGAGAGTGGGGGGTCAGGATGATCAGGCTTCTGCTGTTACTCTAACTAACCAAGAAGGAAATTTGAAGACTTTTCCACTTATTCTTTTGCACACAATAGATTTCTTTATTCAAGTTTACCAAATATAGAAAAAAGGATGTTTTTTCATTTGTTGTTTTGGTTTTGGTTCTAATTTTTAGTTAAATTCTAGTTGACATACAGTGCAATATTTGTTTCAGGAGTAGAATTCAGTGATTCATCACTTACATACAAGACCCAGTACTCATCATAACAAGTGCCCTCCTTAATGCCTATCAGCCATCTAGCCCATCTCCCACCCAACTCCCTCCATCAATCCTCAGTTTGTTCTCTATCATTAAGAGTTTCTTATGGTTTGTTTCCCTCTCCTCTTTTCCCCCTTTCCATATGTTCATCTGTTTTGTTTCTTAAATTCCACATATGAGTGAAATCATATGGTATTTGTCTTTCTCTGATTGACTTCTTTTACTTAGCAAAATACATTCTAGCTCTGTCTACATCATTGTAAATGGCAAGATTTCATTCTTTGATGGCTGAGTAATATTCCATTGTGTGTGTATATATATATATATATATATATATATATATATATATTCTTTATCCATCCATCAGTCAGTGGACACTTGGGCTCTGTCCATAGTTTGGCTATTGTTGATAATACTGCTATAAACATCGGGGTGCATGCACCCTTTGAATATGTATTTTTTGTATCCTTTGGGTAAATACCTAGTAGTGCAATTGCTGGGTTATAGGGTAGTTCTATTTTTAGTTTTTTGAGGAATCTTCTTACTGTTCTCCAGAGTGGCTGCACCAGTTTGCATTCCCACCAACGCTGCAAGAGCGTTCCCCTTTCTCTGCATCCTCACCAACGCCTGTTGTTTCTTGTGTTAATTTTAGCCATTCTGACAAGTATGAGGTGATGTCTCATCATGGTTTTGATTTGTATTTCCCTAATGTTGAGTGACGTTGAACATCTTTTCATGTGTCTGTTAGCAGTCTGGATATCTTCTTTGGAATAGAGTCTATTTCTATTCATGTCTTCTGCCCCATTTTGTAACTGGGTTATTTGTTTTTTGGGTGTTGAGTGTGACAAGTTCTTTACAGATTTTAGATACTAACCCTTTATCAGAAATGTCCTTTGCAAATATCTCCTCCAAAAAAGAATGTTTTAAATTTTTTTTTTCAACGTTTATTTATTTTTGGGACAGAGAGAGACAGAGCATGAACGGGGGAGGGGCAGAGAGAGAGGCAGACACAGAATCGGAAACAGGCTCCAGGCTCCGAGCCATCAGCCCAGAGCCTGATGCGGGGCTCGAACTCACGGAGCGCGAGATCGTGACCTGGCTGAAGTCGGACGCTTAACCGACTGCGCCACCCAGGCGCCCCCAAAAAAGAATGTTTTAAATCAAGGACAAACTTTTAAAAAATTGACTTCTATGTATATGTTTGTGTATCCTTTTCACCCATGATAACTTATCACTATAAAAATTCAGGCAGAGATAACACAGAGACCTCACAGGGCAACACCTCAGGACAGCCTAGAAAATGACAGAGCAGCGCCTGAGTAGCGTTTTGTCCACATGGTTCAGCCCCAGAAAACCCACTTTGAATATCCCTCACCCACTCAGAGGAACTGATCTGGTCTCTATTTCCAATCATGTTTTTAAGGATTTCTGATTTCACAAAGGAAAGGATCTTCCAGAAAGTACTTTTTCATCTGTCCACAGCTTCCAAACTTGCATATTCCCACCGGTTTCAATGAAACTTGAGCTCCTAAAATTATCCAAGTGAAAAAGAAATTGAGTTGAGAGAAAATAGACATACCTCCAAATAACAGCTTTTTCTGATTTAAGAAACATAGTATGCATACACTTTAGAAAACTTGAATACATAGAAAAGTAGAAAAAAGTAAATATTATTGATCATCTTATAACCACAATTAATATAGTTATATATTTCTGTTGATTTCCCCCCCCAGATATACTCAAACATGCACATAATTATGATAAATCTATTTTCAGTTTTGCTTTTTACTTTTACAAATATTTTAAACATCATCATATATGTTGGCTTCATGTATTCCTTGAGATAAGAAAAAGGATCCTGAATTTTCAAAGCTTCAATATCCCTAATAGAGAAATTCACAAAGAAAGTAAACAGACAATTCAAAAAGGAAGGAAAGGAACTGCAAAATACTTACTGGTTAAAATATGCATGTAATAAAAAATGTAATTTAAAAAAATAAGGGTTCATTTTTACCTACAAATTTTTGTAGGGGGGATATCTAAATCATTGTATCCAATGCTGACAGGTAATTCAGCAAAAAAATCTTTAAAGCCATAAAAAATTTAATATCTTTTAAAGACCTAGAATTCCAACTTCCAGATATCTGTCTTAAAAATATAGAGAAATCTCCATACACACAATATGCCCTACAGCTTAATTTAAAATCATGGGGGGAAAACATTAGAGACAAACTAAATATCCAAAAATAGGGGACACCTAACTAAATTATGATATACCTAGGCTTTATAACATTAAACAGACATTAGAAACAGATATAAAATGCATGTAATTATTTGAAAAAAATATACAATACATTGCAAAGCAAAAGCACATAATTGTATAAAAACATACATCTGAAGAAATAAAGTGTTATGGGGCATGTTTGAATGGTGGCATTGGAGATGTTTTTCCTTTCTCTGTAACATTTATTTCTTAGAACCATTTTGATCATTTAATATTTAAGTTGCTGGTGTGCTTATCCAATCTTTAAATAGTCACTACAATTTTGACATGATCAGAAGGGGAAAGAAAAGGAGAACGTTGTTACTGAAAAAACTATCTAAGCAGTTGCCTACACTAAAAATGATGGAATTCTCTCATTCCACTTGCCTTATAAACTTCAAAAATTTGTGGCCTAAAATATGAGCCATTCTTTTCTCATTTTCTATGTTAATTATCATAAATGTCTCTTTTATCCTTGAATGTAATGAAAGTTCATAGAATGCTTGATGAATTGACCCCAGCTGTGGATTGAGGTGAGGGTAGGGAGTCATTTTCACTCAGTGTGACAATATACGTTTCTAGAGCAACTTTCAAAATAAAACCAGCAGCTAAAGTGACACATGAACCTGCCATGAAGGCAACTACTACTGATCAGAGAGTTCCACAAGATTCTCACCCTCCTGTGTCTCTCAAGATCATGTTTAATCAAGATCCTGGCACATGGGTAATCAATATATAATTTATTGGGTAAATGCATTAATTAATGAAAAGAAGTGTCTAGACTGATTCATTTAACACATGACAGGTAGGGGCACCTGGCTGGCTCAGTTGTTGGCACGTGTAAATTCAAGTCCCACATTTGGTGGAGAGATTACTTAAAAAATAAAATCTTTAAAAATAAAAAATAATACATGACAGGTAATTTCTAGCGCTTGCTAAATACACTGAGTGTCGGGGCGCCTGGGTGGCGCAGTCGGTTAAGCGTCCGACTTCAGCCAGGTCACGATCTCGCGGTCCGGGAGTTCGAGCCCCGCGTCGGGCTCTGGGCTGATGGCTCAGAGCCTGGAGCCTGTTTCCGATTCTGTGTCTCCCTCTCTCTCTGCCCCTCCCCCGTTCATGCTCTGTCTCTCTCTGTCCTAAAAATAAATAAACGTTGAAAAAAAATAAATAAATACACTGAGTGTCAATTCCATGGTTGGCAATTGTCTTTGAAGGACTGGCTACATTTTAAAAAGCAAACACTACCAACTGTGCCTGAGGTTCCAGTCTCTAGAAAGTGGGGCAAATCTAAAACACTAGGTTGACTCCTAGCTTAAAACTGAAAGTCTCCTGTGATCCCATTCAAACTAATGATATGCTGTGTCCAGTTATTAATTACACAGCTGCTCCAAGAATGGTGAATTGGACTGTGTAAGATGCATCCTTGGAGAGATTTAGGTCCTTCTGCCCTGCCCCTAGTATAGCACTGGAGCATATTGTTCTTTGTTGTAATGTCCCATCAAAGTCAATGTTGCAAATATTAAATATTCTACACCTTCTGATGGGACTTTTGCTCATAGTTAGGGAACATAAGGAACCTTAGTACAAAGTAATTTGCAAAGTAATAACAATGTTTCCTACCCAGGTGGTAGCTCGGAGGAGATTTAATTGGATAAAATTACCCCATTGTAAGAATAATACTTTGTAGTTAATGTCACAATTAACATGCAAGGATCTTGAAGAGATTTATGAACATTGATTAAACATCAGAACACCATTTTAAAGGAGATGGTATTAATGCTATTTTATGGAGCCCAGAGAGGACTGTTTTCCTATTCCAAAGCACACAGTAAGCAGTGAAAAAAGAACCCCAATCTGCAGTGGCTTGATATGAGAACTGTTTTTCCACCCTTTTGGAAGCTTTTCTCTTCTATAACATATTATAGCTAAAATGGTTTTAAAACGTTTTGTTTTTTTTTTTTTTTCTCTCAGTGTGTCCTATTGTTGCCCACAAAGAATGCATTTCTGATTGTCAGAGTCAGAAAACATTTAAGTCATTTCTCTTGACCCCCTGAGATTTTAGTTGGGAAAATTCTGTGTATAATTAGTTTGCCCTCCCCATTTCAGCTGTAAACATTTGGCATCAGCAGAATCAAATATGAAATTCACAAGTCACTGGGGCTGGGAGGTATATCAAAAATAGAGTCAAGTCCTCTTGATGTCCAGATGAGGAGGCTCAGGCCCAAGGGGATGGAAAGGATGGAAAGGGGTCTCTGGCCAAATAGTGAAGAGGTTCTACCATCGCTGAGATGTCTGTAGTTGCAGAGAATGCCCCACATGGTCCCTAAGGCCCTGACTGCACCATTAGTTTGCTAGGCAGTTGAGCATCTTGAGTTGAATGGATGTAAATGATTCTGTGGTCTGGCATAAAAGTGAGACTGATGGCAGAAGATCCAACTTTTCAGCTCAGTTGCGACTGAGGGAAAAAAGAATGTATCAAACTCTAAAGTTCTAATTGGATTCTTACAACAACCCTCAGTGGGCTGGGTGCTACCAAAATGAAATAATGTATGCAAAAGCATCTATCCCATTGCCTGGCATAGAGAAAGCCCTCAATAAATGCTTCCTCTTGTGCTCCACCCAGACCCCTACCACTGAATCCCCTTCTACCCCTCTGGAGTCCAAGATCTAAAAGTGCTTGATGCACATATCTATGTGCCTTAAATAGTGTAGAGCAGACTTTGTTTATGTTTGCAGAAGCTTCAAGTACTATCAGATGTTTCTTTAAAAGCTTATAAATTATTCTCTAAGCTTTCTTTAAAAACAAATAAACATTAAAATGAATATGTATGCATTAAAGTTCATAATCAATAAAGTGTGATCAGGAGTGGAGTTAGAGGAAGTGTATAGCCACGAGTGAGTCAGACTAATAGCTGTCACATGAGCCTGTGTTTGGGAATCAAACCTGAGGTATCCTAAAGATATAGACCCCCGATTCTGTAATTTTCCCTGGCTAAAGTCCTGCTTTGGGGGGGATGAGTGAGACTCACTTTCTTGGCACATCAAGTGAATCCTTGTTTCTATTTGCTCAACAAGTCCAGAGGGAATCAGAATATAGGAACTGAAATCGACATTTGTTGCTGTTGTTGTTGCTTTTGTTTGAAGCCTGCCTCTACAGTTTGGATGACACAGTAATCCCACAGAAATAAGTCCTGGTGACCCAGTGACCTTTCCTTTATTATACTGTATTTAAAATATCTTTCCATCAATTACAATATTTTAAATTCTGAATATTAATAAAATATAATGACAATGATGGTGATGAGGAAGAGTGGGTGATGTGGCTATTTCTGCTTAACTGCACCGGAAAAATAGAAACTGTGACAAGGCTGATGATTTCTTCTATTCTCTTTTGGAAGATACAAAATGTCTAATATTGAAATCTTGGTCCCTCCCTCCCCTCAACATGACAGATTATTCAACCCACGATCAAAAGATTTCACTACATTGTAGGAGAAAATATTTTGGAAGTGAAACTATGTCTTTAATATTTCCAAGGAAAAGAATTCATATCTGATAAAAGCAATACTTTTAGATGTGTCATATGCAAAAAGGGTACCATATAATTAGAAGTGAATTTAGACAGAAAGACAGAAAGATGAGATGTAAAAGCAGATAATTAGTGCACTGTTATAATTAGCAAATACTTCTCAATCCCATGGTAACTGTGCTCTGAAAGGGACTCCTGCCGGTTAACTAATATTTCCTGAAAGCAGTTTTCTTCTTTCTCTTTAAATGGAAAGTTTGAAATGCTATCTCCTTGAAAACCATGCTGTAATATGTCATAAATTGACTTATATACAGTATAGTCTTTAAGGCAAAAAAGACACATCAACTACAAAATAACACAAATATATTTGTAGAAGGAAAGAATTATAACAATTCTGTTTAGTAACTTGTATTCTATATATGATTTCGAGTATTTTTCAAAAACAGATATGTGTGCAACAAAATTATGCAAAAAGAGATATTTGTGCAATAAAAAATAAGTTTGAAATAGAGCAAAAATTTCATATTCAACATGGTTAAACAGTTCAAAATGTCTGGACACTGGAAATGGTGAAAATTTGGAGGATGTATTCCAGGAGTTTAAATATTTTTAATCTTCCAGCAGATGATAGGAAAGAAAGAGAACTAAAAACTTCAAGCAAAAAAAAATCCTTTCTCACTTTTTCTGAAGCCTCCCCCCCAATATTTAGCACAACAATATGATGCAGTTACAAAGATATTTTTCCAGAGTGATAGCATAACTCGGTATATAGCCTTTGATCCTGAACAGTTGTGTGACTTTCAACTTCCTCTGTGAAATGGAGATGATAATGCAATGTCACAAGGTTTGGGAGAGCAAAGTAAGATACTAGGCCTGGGGGTGGGGCATGCTTTGCAAACTACAAAATAGTTTCTTAAGTAGGAACAAAAATTAAATTCTCAGTTTTATCCCTCAATATCAAAGACTAGTTTAGGACATATCGTGAACTTTACCTGAATAGCACAGTTCTAAACGGAGCAGTATAAAACCAAAAAGTTGGCTCAGTCTCACAATGATAGGCAATGGGACCCAAAAGTTAGTCAAACACTTTCCATCAACCTGAGATTGGCTGGGACAAGCAGTGACATATGGTGACATTAGTGAGAAGGGCAACCTGACAGTAGAACAGAGAGAAGGAACTGATTTATGAAATTTGCAACAGACTTGCCTTTTTATCACTATCCAAAAAATGTCAGTGACAATGAGAAAAGCAGACAATGAGAAAAGCAAGTCTGAAACTGTTTTGGACCTCGTGTCTTCTTGAAAGTTTCCACAAGAACGGGGGTAGGACAGTGGGGCTGGCCTTGGTATCTAGGTTAACCAGAGTGGATAAAGTAGCCTGGGTAAAGGGACCCTGGGTAGCCTCCCTCAGCATAGCTATGACAACGACTCAGATTTTTCAAGAACGTATTCCTCAAGAGGGGGATCTGTTGTGTAACTGAATGGTCCTCTAAGCACAGGGATGGGAACAAATCTGATTATTGCTCACCTTTGCTCTGGCACATATACAGCTTGATAGAATCTCTAAGACCACGAATTGCTGTCTGGAGTCGTTCCAGTATAGCAGGTACATCAGAGACAGGGGAAGTAGAAGTCGCTCATCCTAGAAAGAACTGGGTATGTAGCATTTTAACTATGCCCACTTAGAATTATTGGGGTGGAAAGATTTTGATAAACAAGTCAAAAGAAAGGGATAGGCCCAAAAAAAAAAAATGCTGATTAATACCAGTAATAGGAACAGACATTTTTAGAAAGTGTTTTCAATCAGCTCCCCAGTATGGGGTTAACCAACTGTGTCAGCAGAACTAAATTACAGACTCATAGGAAAGGAAAAAGCAAATAAAAGAAGAGAATTTTGAAACAAATTCTAACTATCCCCTCCTGGGGTAAAGAGCTAAAAGCACCGAGGAAGGCTCATTGGCTGAGGGTCTCGAACAAATAAGCCCTAAGCATTGAATGAGTAAGAGTATCCGAAAACACACATAATACTTTTTGGTCTAAATTAGTTTAGGGTTAAAAAGGGTGCTGGCCAACTATCATAGAAATACAAAAGTACAAAAGTAAGAGAGTTAAATGCTCAAAGAAGAAAAGTGGTGACTGCCAGGGACAGAATAACAAGTCAGGGAACAAACTGGCCATGGCATTTGGTCCTTAGGTCAGGGGTGTGCTTGGTCCCATGGAGGCAAAGATTGGCAGTGCACAGTATAGCTGGACACTGAACCACGGTTGAGTTTGACCTTCAAAACAGTGGTTTCTAGAGCCCTTGAGGCTCAGCCACACTCCCCACGGTGCTCGGATACTGATTAAGAACACGACAGTTATTAAAAGAGCCGTAACTACCCATTTTCAATTTTGTGGTTTTTAAGTTCTTCAGCATTCTGGTTGTGCTAAGCAATGCCTCTTGGTTTTGATTTTTCTTGATTTTTAATATGGTCAGGTGGTATGTTGTTGCAATAAATTATTATTTTAACTTAATCCCATGTTTGAGAAAAAAACAAGGCAGAACAAAAGCTTCCAGTGAATGGCATTTGGTTTGCTGAGATGTGTAACCGCGATTAGGCATAAGGAAATAAAACCTGTGTGTAAATTACCTCTTGCCCGGCAGATTCAGTGTGCAGTGTTACAAGGAAAAGACAAATGTGAAATCAGGAAAGAAAGTGCCTCCAAAGGGGGGTGCCTGGCCAGTGAAGAAAGATTAAATGTTTTACCCTCTAAACCACACTAAAGAATATCCAGACAAAATGTAATAGTAACAAAAATAACCCTATGCTTTGACATCTTTCTGTTCACTTTCGTTCTTTCAGGTGTACTTTTCAACAAAGACCTAAGATGTCATTTGCAAACTTGGGGAGTAATATCTGGAGGTTATAGTGCCTAAGGAGGAATTCTTCTGATCCTTGAGTTCCCTGTGGGGGGGAATCTCAAAAGAGGGAGGAGTTGAGCATGAATAAATTGGGGGGAAAAAAGTCTGAAGTAGAAGCATTTATGTTTTCCTTCCCTGGAATATAACGCTCAAGAGTTTCAGATCTCAGTGTTTTGAAGGTTTTTATGAGAAATTATTGTAATTTTTGTAGAATCAAGTATAGTTTTCAAAATTGCTTATTATTACCATACATTTGGGCCTCACAAATATCCAAATCTGTGTGATTATATTTCAAAATGCTGTCTTAGAAAATGGGGACTTTTGTACTTCATCAATATCAACAAGTTTGCAGTTACAGGTTTACAAGATACATTACCACTTTAAATACCAAAGCTGAATTGCAAGACATTAGCGTTGATTTCTTCCTAAAATTAGTGTTCATTTTTCCTAATCATTAGTGTTCACTTCTTTCTCAACTGAATACCTCTTCTTTCTGTATTCATTGTGTGATATTTGTTGAGTGGTACTTGGTCACGCTGATATATAAAGTAGAATCTGTTTAGAACTTGGCACATTAAGCAGATTTAAGACATCCTTAGGTCATTGCTTCCTAAAGAGGAGTAAAGATGATTTAGGAGCATAGATCACAACACATTGTTTTAAATTTATTATTGTATTTATTGTACTCTGCATTAGGAAAAAATATATCCTATGATATAAATTTTCATTTTAAAATACGTATATGTGTCTTATTATAGGTGAGACTATTTTTTTTGTAAAGAACAAATAAATGGTAATTCATAGGGCATTAAAGCAGGGCAGAAAGCCCATGGTTGTATGTAAATGGCTGAAGTAGAGGCAGGGAAACACTGCTTTAGGATAATCTTCTCCTATCCAAATCCAAATATCAACCTCTGTAAAATGTACTGTGAAATAGGTATTAATGCAATGTCTTAACGCTAAACATTTTTGTTTATTTTGAAGCTACACATTTTCTGTGTATCCAACTTTATAATACAGAATCATTAAATGCGAGAATCCAAAGTACAATTGGAAAACAAAATAATATTAGCCAGTTCCTTTTGCAGAAGATAACTTCTTCAAATGCCATCAGCCTATTAGTGACTGAGTTCAAATTTGACTCTGAGTATCTTAACTCTCAGCTCTGTCACTCTCCCTCATTCCCACTTCCCAGAATCTTGACTGAGTAATTTTGTACATGCTAAGAGCTCATTGTGATAGAACCAATTTCCTAAATCATTCTTCAGTTTCAGCCTGCGAGCACTAAATAGTTGCAAATAAAATAGCTAATAGTGCAGTATATCAAAAAGTTCTGGTTTCCTCAGAAGATTTTTAACGATGGAGCACCTGGCCGCCTCAGTCGGTAGAGCAGGTGACTCTTGATCTGGAGGTTGTAAGTTTGAGCCACATGTTGGGTGTAGAGATTACTTAAAAAATAAAATCTTTTTTAAAACGAAAGATTTTTAACTAAAAGCTATGTGACTCAACAAGAAGAAAATGCAATGGGCTTATCTCAAAAGCTAGGCTAGGATGTAACACATTATTAAGGTTTAAACCTCAAAGAACATTAGGCTATTTTTTGTTAATATTCAATAAGTAAAAAACAAACAAACAAACAGTAAACTGCAGTTTTTCACAAAATAAAATAAATGTATATGACTGAAGATAACCTACAAACAAATTTTCTATACCAAACACCCAAATCAATACAAAATTCAAAGTAACAAAATTTTTGAATGAAAGAAAATCAGGGAATGAGGAGAAGGCAGGAAACAACTGATTTGTTTTAGCAAAAATTTGAAGCTAAAAATAAAAATGTTTCAGAATTAGAAGTGTCTACTCAAAACTTTAGTTTGCCCATAGAAGATACAGAATGTCTTTGTAAAGGGTCTAGGCTGTAGTGGGGTTTGGGTAAGCAGGGTAAAATGCTTTGTTGTAAACTTGAAACCTAAACATCTCAATGGGTTATTATGTCTGCTTAGACTCCAAAAAACTCCTTCTCACATCCTTAAAAGGCAAGCTACTGAGGAGGGACAGTTTGAGGGGATGTTGTTTTTAATTCTGGGGTAAATAAGGCCTGAACCTCCCCACTCCTTCCCTGGGTGACTTAGGGTCACTCCGTCCACAGGAAGTTGATGCAAAAGGCAGGACTTGTTTATTTGTTTGGGGGTTGATTGGAGAAAAGCAAAGCCTGTGAGACCCCAGCACCATCACCACCAAATACAAGCTCTCCTGGCTTGTTTCTTCCTGCTGTGTGCAGGGGTCTTCCACAGGTCAGTAAGCTCCCTGCCTGCTGCTGTCCTCCAGGGGTCCAGTGATGGAATCAGCGTGGGAGCCGGGAAGGAGGGAGAAGCCAGTACACAGCCCCCACACTCACACACCACCATCAACTGCACACACAGCTGCTTCGGACAGGAGACATGGGCACACTGACCTCCGGTGATCTTAAGAAAGAAGACTAAGAAAGCCTTCTTGTGTAGTTGTGAATTTTAAGTGTTGGGAGATATAAATTAAAAAAGAGAACTTTAAGACATGCAGAAGAGAAAGAGAAGAAACTGAATAGGTCGCTTCACCTTTCTTAGTCTCCTCTTTCTCATCTGCGAAATGGGCAAATGGAACTAAATGCTTAGCCCTAACGTTCTCCAGTACTCTGTGGTGGAAAGGGGGCTGCAAAAAGTGGGCCCAAGGCAGAGCAATCACCTCACGGTACCTGTGATGGTGACAGGCACTTCCTAGAGCAGGATGGTCATTTCTGGGATGGCTAAAGGGACATGGTGACAGAGCACGGGAGCATTTACCTCTGGCCTTAGTTCCCACCCCTACACACACACACACACACACCACACACCACACACACACACACACACACACACACACACACACACACACACCCCTTTTCTTTTTCCCCAAGGGAATTGTTTGCAACTGAACAAGTGAAAGCAGCAAACAGCTCTGCGGAACTATTTAGGAAAGTCAATATGCAATTATGCAGAAGTCTATGATAAGGCTCCCTCGGAAGCTGAAAGCGAGAATTAAGGGCGCGTTTCTCCTTCGCAGTGGAGGCTGGTGTGGGGAGGCGGACACGACCCGTTCAGGTTCCATGTCGGTCGGTTTCCCCGACTCTGTCTCTGCTTCTGCCGCTTTCTATCTCCTCTCCCTCTCTCCTAGTCTCTGTCACTGCCACTCTGCGCCTCTCTCCCTTCCTCCGGGTCTCCCATCGTTTCCCGTACCCCCGCCCCTCCCCCGCCCCCTCCCCTCCCCGGGCGCGGGTCCCCCACCTCTCGCCCAGGTGTGAGCGCCCGAGCGGGCACACAGAGCGGGCCGCGCTGCCCCGGGAGGCCACCAGGGCCCGGCGGTGACTTCCGATCCACCCGGCGGCTGCTGGAACCCCGGAGAAGGAACCGCTTCAATCCGCACACGGTGATCCGCGGCCTCCAATCCCATTAGCGCACCTGAAATAATAACCGCGGCCACAAACGCGGGCTTGTTCCAGCCCCTGCGAAGGAAGGGGCCCGCCGCGGCCTCAGGGGGCACGGGGGCCGGGGTCCCCAAAGGCTCCCGCATCCCGAACAGTCTTGCAGCGCACATTTGGCCTCGGAGGAAGAAGCGGGAGATGGGCGGCACCCCGGGGAAGAGCCGTCCAGGAGCGGGGGCCAGAGGCTTCCGGAACTGCATTAAAGGGGCGAGGGGTGGGATGAGCCGGGGTCCTCCAGTCCAGATGCGGAAAGGCGCCCTTGGGTGCTGAGCCCGCAGAAGAGGAAGACAGAGGCCGGGTCCCCGAGCCGCGGCGCGCGGGTCTGCGGGTCCTCGCGCTCCCGCCTCGCCTGACACCCCCCCCCCCCCGCCGCCCAGGCCTGACCCACTCGCTCCGGCAGAAGCTAAGGCGAACCCCAAAGAGAAGGTGGGACGGCAGAGTCCAAAATGGCGGGGGAGGAGGACCCTGGCAGGAGAGGGGGGCCTTTTCACCCTTTGCTTTTTCCAGATGGTTCGAGGTCCCCGGGGAACAGGTTCTCCCAAACCCCTCCCCCTAGGCCGCCACCCCTGCGTCAAGCCAGGTGTGAGCAGAGGCCGTGGCCGCCACCCCCAGGAAGCGTACCTTGCAGGGTCCCCCACCCAGCCCGGGGAGTCCGTGCGCCCGGGGGTGCAGGCAGGCCCGGGGCTCTGGGTGGCTGGGGGCGCGGGGACCAGCCTGCGTTGCAGGGCGCCGTGGGGACCTGCCACCTCAACACACACAGGTGACAGGGCAGCCCTGCTGAGGACTCCGCGGTGAAAGGACACCGCTCGACAGAGAGTCCCGGAAGTGGCCGCCGACCTGCCAGTAAATGAAGTTATCCTGATGAGCTCGCAAGAAGGGGCGTCTCTCAGGGCTGTGGGCTCCGCTGCGAAACGATTTGTTTGCGGCTTATACGTCCACTTCTGCCATTAGTTATAAGCTTTCAAACTGGCCCTTTCTTGCAGAAACCCCCTGGAAAGAATTATGCTTTTTAGCAAGCATAACCCATAGTCTGATGTTAATTAAAAACAAAACAAAAAGACAAGGAAGGATGATATTTATTTTTCATTTTTAAATAAGGGCATGAAAAGTACGTTTTCAGATATTCACAAGTGAATCACTACTCAGCAGGCGTCCTTGGGCTTCTCGTCCTTTCCTTCTGTGTTTTCCAGGCTACTAGAATTCTTTCTGAACTGCAGGAAGCCTTCGATGTTTTTCTTATTCGTTAGATAAGTCAGTGAAATGTTAAAATATTTATTTATGAATAATCAGGTTTTTTTGTGTTTTTTTTGTTGTTGGTTTTTTGTTTTTGTTTTTTTTTTTTTGCCTGAAGGTTTTTTGCAAAATATGTCCCTTTATCCAGCTGAACATGGATACTAGTCATGACCGTTCTGGCTCATCCTGTTATTTGAAAGGTAAATGTTTGCCTTTGGTGACTAGAGCACTTTCCCCAGACCTCTCACAGCACTCGGCTGTTTAAAATACATCAACTGTGATTGGTTCTTGTAAGAATTATCTATGTTTTCTAGCGATTGTGGGTAGGGTGGTGGTTGTCCTTGTTGTTTTAATCTGGACCAATGGCTCCACATAGCATCTCATAAAGTAATAATCTGTCACATAGTTCAGTTGATTATGCTAAAGCTTAAAAGATACCCATCACCACACCACCACCCCCTCCATCTGGGTAGCACAATTGAAACCATCCTGTTCTGTCACACTGCAGTGCAAGAAATCTCACTGCTTTAAGTAGGCAATGTCAGTTCAGGTTCTCTGATATATCTATATTTAATACAATATTTTAAAGTCATTCTGACATAGTGCCACATCAAAATGTATATTTGAAGTAGATCATTGAAATATATTTATGCATCAATAAAATGTCCTAAAGCTGTCTCCTTTTCACTCTTCAATTTTTATTAAAAGGCACCCTAATAACTAGTCATGTGCTAGTAGTTTTTATTAAAATGCATTCAAGAATTTTTAACTTCAGAAAAGCAGATGAACAGTTGTAAGAGCCCTGCACCCAAGTTTATGTCTCTTCCATCAAAACCGTCTTGAGTTCTCTGCATTTTATTGGTGTTGGGTTTTGTTTATTTGTTTCTTAAGTCACAAAATAACCTCTCTAAGGTAATTATTATTCAGAAACTATGTCAATATCAAACAGGTCGAAGTTAGCTTCAAGATTTTTTTTTTTGTACAAAGCTTCCAGAATGCTAGGGCACCATAAATATTTTTTTAAATCATGACCAAAATATATACAATATTTCTTAAATGTTTAATAGATCATCAAACAGCCTCTGCTACATAAAGGCATCTGACTATGAATTTCACCCACTTTCTCCCACATGTGGTCTCCAAGTGAAAACACTGAAGTTTCACATTTTCATTCAAGATTGCCAAAAAGAACGGCACTAAAAGTTTTCTAATTACCAGTTTCATTTCCCCTCCTCCTAAAAGTGCAATTCTTGATTACTGAACATCATGTTTCAAATTCCAAGAGTTAATTTGTACATCTTCGATTATCTAGGCAGTAGATATATTTACCTTGACTATCAAGTGAATGCACACTCAGAGCGAAGCAAACCACCAGTATTGTTTTTCAGAGATGCTAAACTTGTCCTATCATCTTTTCTTTCTATTCCCAAGCCAACTTTGTGTACTCAGACACGTATACAGTTGTATTAAATACAGCCTTTTGCCTTAGTCAAGTCGTTTAGGTGTGCCTAGGCTTAATATAAGGTCCTAAACTTGGATATGAAAACATAGATGTGATTAGACCACAAAACCTGTCCCATGAGTCTAGGTTGGGTCCTGTTATCCTCTCCTACGACTTACTAGCACCAAATCATACTCTCTTGCCACTACCTCCTCCCCCTCCCCCAATACTGGACTAGATTCTTAAGTCATAGAGGCTGTAGTTTTTCCATTGTCCAGTAGACGGCACAAAAGATCAAGCCTTCAGAAGCTGAAAAATCCACCAAGGCTGTTTTATTTGGTTGAAGTATGTTTGAGAGTCCTGTTCATTTTAAACAGCCAACCAGCCAGTATTGTATCTGTGAAGCAGAGAAGTATCTCAAAACTTAAGATAACTCGCCAAGGTTTTAAAACGTAGTGATATGAAAAAGTTTTGTATATCTGCTCGACAAAATGCTTCTTCAGATAATGCACCACTGTTATAAATGCAGAGCTTGAAGGTTGAGAAATTTGTTATTTCAAAGTTACCTTTAAAGAAATTATACTGAGAGAAATTATAAGACATTTCATTTTTAATTATCTTTGAATTGATAAAATATTTACTCTCTGAACCTTCAGAAGTCCTATATTGGACTTTTGCATGAGGCATCTGTGCTTTTTATTAAACTTAACACAAAACTCAGACCAGAAAATCGAGCATTGTATTTCAAATGAGCTTACGTATACACGCATATATAGTATGTGGTAGAGAAGGGGAAGGAGTTTTCTAAGTTTTGTTGTGAGTAGCTTTGGGGGAATATTGGAGGATGAAACCATTAGAAATAACTTAGTTGAAAGCTCACATCTTCTAAAGCAATGTGTGTCTTTGGCTAATATTTATATTTTACTAAAAGGCTTCTATTTCCCTTTTTCATTCTACAGCCGCTCCTTATGTAGAAGTTGGGGGGGGAGGGTAAAGTGTGGGCTAATAACTCATTTCCCAGTTAATTTTATTAAGAATTTATAGCACTGTTTAGAAAGTTTTAAGACAACCATAAATTTTATTAGGAATATTTTATTAAGCCCTCCATTTAATTAATAAAAGACCTCTATAACTTCTGAAAATGTCAGAGCTAGTAATTATGTTAACCAGTGTAATTTTTCCCCCTCTGGAGACCAAAGCATTTTAATGATTTGAAATAGAAAGGTAGTAATGAAAACAACTCTCCCCCTACTTAAAAAAAATTTTTTTTTCTTAACTTTTGCATTATCCAGTTAGAATATAGTGACTTAGGTATTCCCCCCCCCCCCCCCCGCAATGGTTGGAGAGCCTGAACTGACCTCTCATTGACTTCTGAACTGGACCCAGACATTGTTTTCTGAAGCAAAATGCAGTAAACAAATCTCCCAGGTCTTCTAGCCCAGATGGCTTTGGGGCACATGATTAACGTCTTCCCTAATCCGCTCAGTTAACCCCCTTTCACATCACCTGACCAGGTTCCCCCTTTTATAGACCTCTAAATAGTTTATTTCACTTTTCTCAGAGCTATTCATTAGCTTTGACTTCTTGGTACCTCTCTCATATCACATCCAGGCTCTTATCTCAAGCATTCCTCTATTATCTCTACTAGATTTTAAATCCATTTTCTTCAAACTGTCTTTCCCTCCTCCTATTTCTGTTTTTTGAAATGCAAATGTTAATGTGGAGGGTTGAGATGCAGACGATGAATGTTCTTGAAGGACAAACCCCAAGCCTCCGCACCACAGGACAACCTAAGGAGTAATCACAACATTTTAACAGGCATCTTAAAGTTAGGTGGCAGATGATAAACTCTTATCATTCTGTGAACACAGCTGCCAAACTCAATTGATTAACAGTCTTTTGTTTATTCTGGGCTGGCAAATACACACACATTTTACCTTAAGAGATGCCTCTTTAATTTCTGAGGGTTTTGGAGCTGACTCATCAGTGTGAACTTTGGGGACAAAAGCCTAATTCAGGATATATGTCTTTTCAGAGACACAATCCCTTATAGGAGAACAGAAAATTAGAGGGGAGTGCTCAAAAAGGACTGTACCAACATCGGAAAGGGGCACCACTTGCTTTAAATGCCTCCTTGCTAGGAAGGTCTAAACAATAGAGACCTAGGCCCCAGCCTGCCCCTTTAAAGTCTTAGCTCTCTATCTTTGGGAAGATGTTCTGGGATGTTTAGAGTAAGCTGAGGATGGAAGGCACATGTCTCAAGAGCTACGGGCAAGTGCCAGAACCCTTCACCAGACCAAGTTTTTGCAAAATAAACGTGCTATTACTTCAAAAAGGAAGTATCTGAAATAAGTTAGGGATAGATGCTATCACAGAACAGGTAAATATCAGTAGTAGTTTACTAAGATACCTAGAACTATCCCTTTGCCTTTTCCTTTTAATAGATGATTAATTGCTGCCTTGCTAAAGGAGGGGTTTTTTTATGGCTACTATATTACAACTCTAGACTTCCTCTGTGCAATTTCTCTCAGCAAGCCCCAACTGTAATAACTGTTTGCTAATTGTAAAATCCTTATCCAGAATGAGGTTTGGGCAAACAGTTTGTACTACTGTAATTACATTGTAAAAGTGTTTTAGTCCCTTGATTGTCCAGAATCAATCTTATAAAGACCTAGGAGTAGCATTAGGTTAGCAGTTATAAATGGAAAAGGGGTGGGGGGAGAAGAAAGAAGACACTTTTTAAAACTATAAAGAGTTTATTTAAGACAACAAACGCAAACTATCTCTTTCTTTGAGGAAAACCTGTGTGTAGGTAATTGAAAGTACTTTTACGGTAACCTGACACATCATGGTTGAAGCTCACAATAGTTTTCCAACTGCTTTGAAGTTTTTGGTTATGTTTGAAAAGGAGTGACTTACCTGAACCTTCTTTTTTCATCTCTGCTAGAAAACAAATTTACCAAAAAGCAACAATACAAAATAAACTCCATTGTCAAAGAAATCTTTACCAAAACTGGCCTTTTCCAAATTTGAAAACATGGCCGCAGAGTTGAGGTAACTCCAAACCGGTTACTTAAGCCTTTGCTGGAGAGCCCCTAAGGACTCTTAAAGACGATGATCATTGAAATGTATTTCGCAGTAAATTTCTCTCCGTTAAATTATACTTACACCATTTCCCTCGCAGTTCATTTAAGGATCATAAACGTAGATGTACCCATCTCGATGTTTGGCTTGACCCCCCCTCCTGGTGTCCCTCCCCTACAGCCAGCCGCGCCGAAGCCTGGCCTGCTGGACTGCAGTGGTCACACGTCCGCGTGCAGCCGTCGGAAGGCGCAGGTGAGGGCCAAAGCCGCCTGGGGTTCGGAGAGGGCTTGCAGGCTGCCGGCCCAGTTTGGTCCTCCCGGTAATTGGAAAAGGATTGCGTTGCCTGGCCCAGCCAGCGCAGCTTCCTGCGAATTAAACAGAGAAATCGCCTTCCGGAGACCGGGAGGTTCCATCTTGGCCTGAAGTTCGGTTTCCAAGTTCATGTTGGGGCGAGCGGGGTGGGGTGGGAGTGTCAGGCAAAGGCGTAAAGAAGCTGGTAATTCACCTGGATCCCCTCGGCTTTGACACGCGGCCTGCTTTAACCTCCTGCGTAATGTACCGGGGCGTCGGTACCCAAAAACTTTACCCATGTTTGCGATGGAAAAAAGTTAAAGATCCTAAAGTTGGGGGGGGGGTAGAAAGGGAGGGAGAGAAAGGAGGAAAGAAGAGAGATGCAAATGATGCGGATCCTAGGATGTTTTTTAAACAGTCGGAGCTCTTTCAAGGCAAAGTGTATCTGAAGGCTTCGGGTGAATGTGTCAGCCCTTTAGGTGCACACGGGGGGAGTGCGGTGTCGGCGTTGGGGAGGTGTGCGGGAGGCTGGGAAGGTTCAGCTGCTTCGGCTTTATGAAAACTCCACTATTCGGTGGGGGTGGGGGGGGGGAGACTGGGCGTTGACTCCTGCTAAGTACTAAAGGAATAGACATCGCTCAGCGAGGCTACGTGTGCTGGAGGGAACCTGATTCCAGATATATGTTCTGATGCTTGCCCAGTGTCTCTGGCTTCTTGAAAGCCCACTTAACAAAAACTTGAGTCCTACCTCTCAAACCGATGCAAATTCTCTTTTAGTTTGCGCATTTAGAGTTAGCCTCAATACATTTGAGAGCTCCTAGCCTTGTCCAAACAACCTCTCCAGATACGAGCCCCCTAATCTTTCTCAAAACTCTTTCTCTTATCTACACCCCCCTTTGGGATGAGGGTTCGGCCCGCAGCTGGCGAAGTGGGATGGGGGTGGGGGCGATGGGAACTAGCGGCCGACGGCTTTGGAGGAGTCAGCCTTTTGGCCACCATCAGGGCGGGAATCGGGACTGGCAGTTTGCATTCCCGGCAGATCGAAGCTCCCTGCTGATCGATTATTTGATAATTGATTTTCCCCGCAGCCAATGCGCGGCCGCCTTGGCAGGAGCGCCCCCTGATTGGCCGAGCCCTCCTCCACGGCTGCCTACCGAGATTTGGGTGAGCTCATTTTCCAGTCGACCGCAGGGGGAGTTTTCTGTGAGGTTTCAGCTGGAGGGAGGAAAAAAAAATCCTGCTCCGAGCCGAGCGAGCTGCGAGCCTTGCTCGAGGATGTGAGGTTTCCAACCCGCTGGTTGAGCTGCTGTGGCTGAGCCATCTCGGCATATAGAGCCGGGCGCGCAGAAAAATAAAAACGAAAATAACACCACTAAATACAATAATAAAAGGCAAGCTTAGAGTGGGAGAATAAGGAGAGGATTTCGTTGCTGTGCTGCTGCTGTTGTTGTTGTTGTTGTTGTCGTTGTTGTTGTTAAGCCAGAGAATAGGTATTTGAAGGGAGAAAGTTAAAATCAGTGGCTGGTTGGAGCCTCTGAGTTGTGGGTAGGGGCAGGTTTTTGTCTGAAATCTCAGCTCCCGAAGTGAATTTCTTTTTCTTTAGCACTGGGAGTTTTCCCTGAGCCGGGTTGGGGACAGGAAAGCGGGGTGGGGAGAAGAAGGGCTGGGGAGGAGAGCGCGGAGCTTCGCGGGGCAAACGAGCTTGGGGCGCAGGGTCCCTCCAGGCCCCGAGCACTGCCGAGGCCGGAGCCCCTCGGCGCTTCGAAGACAAAGGCGGCGCGGCCGGAGCCGGAGCCGAGCGCGCTGACCCTGCTGCGCCGCGCCCTGGGCGCACAGCTGCCTCTCCCAGAGAGGGTCGGAGAAACAGCCTGCTTCCCCGAGTCTCCCTGGCCCGGGCTCCACCCGCGAGGTCTGGGCTGCTCCGAGCCCGCGTCGGGTTTCGTTTTCCGGCGATCATAAATAGCTTCGTGTTTGTAAACAGGCGCTGGGGGCACATTCCCGGCTCTCAGCTCATTGTTCCCTCCTTTCCTCTCCCACTTCGCGCAGGACGCCGGGGCTGGGGCTGGGGGCCTCCGGGGCTAGGAGGTGGAGGGCGGGGGTGTCCAGATCCCAAAGTGAGAAAATGCAAGCATTTCCTTTCCTTGGGCCGGGTGTCCACCTCTGACAGCAACTCTAAGCTGGATCTGCAGAAAGCCCCAGCCTTCTTCACCCCACGTTCTCGGGACTCAGCAGAGCCTTTCCAAGCCTTGCTCCTGCTCAGTCTTCTGTCTCCCCGTTTGACTTTTCTACTTGGGGTGGTCCGTCCTGAGAATCCAATACTTTCTGCATTAGCCCCCTCTGCCCCCGAAAAAACTGGCAGACCCCAATAATTTCGAGGAAAGTCATGAAGTCTGTGCTCAGAGCCCTGTGCAAAATAACTCCTGCTGCTGCCTGCCCGGCGTTTATTCCCAATTTATTTCAAGAGAGTCGGCTTTGGGGAGAGAGTCTGGAGGGGGAGGGAGAGAAAAGAATACGGAAAATAAAGCCTGCGGCCGGGGGCTGCTGCCCGCGTTTGTGCGCGTGTGCCCTGGGTGTGTGTGTGTTTGTGCCTGGGCGTGCGATTTAATGGAGCGTCTCTCTGCCTCTCCAGTGCGGCCAGAGCTCGCTTCGCGCACCCACCCCTGCCGAGGATCCTACTTGCTGCAGCCCAATGCATTGTGTAAGACGCGACCTGTTATGGCCACCACTACTTCCGGGTTCTAGCATTCTGGTCGGAATCCACCTCTCCGCCTGTGCAACACACACTTTACACACGCACGGGGACTGCAAGCGGGCAGCATCGATCGTGGCTCCTTTAAGACAAACTCAGACAGACATTTTTTTTAACCCTCCTCCTCTAATCTCCCTCCAGTGCAGCAGTTGCAAAGAGGGAGAGAGAGAGAGAGAAAGAGAAAGAGAGAGCGAGCGAGAGAAGAGAGAAACTGATTAGGAATTAGGACTGATTCAAGGGAAGCGAGCGCTAGGGCTTTGTGCATTTGAATATTAACATTTGAGGTGTTCTGACCAGAAGAAGACAGAGCGGATGATCATTCATTCACCACGTTGACAACCTCGCCTGTGATTGACAGCCGGAGTGGCAGAAAGCCATGAGATTTGGTAGTTGGGTCTGAGGGGCGCTCTTTTTTTTTTTTTAAACTGATTTTTTGGGGGAGAGAAGATCTGCTTTTTTTTTTTTTTTTTCTTTTTGCCCCCGCTGCTGTCTTGGAAACGGAGCGCTTTTATGCTCAGTGACTCGGGCGCTTTGCTTCAGGTCCCGTAGACCGAAGATCTGGGACCAGTAGCTCACGTTGCTGGAGACGTTAAGGGATTTTTCGTCGTGCTTTACATTTTTTTTTTCCGGGGGAGTTTGCTTATTTGTTTCTTTTCACACTGGCCTTAAAGAGGATATATTAGAAGTTGAAGTAGGAAGGGAGCCAGGGAGGCCGATGGCGCAAAGGGTACGTATTAAAAAACAATTGTGGAACTCAAATGTGAGATTAAATTGAAACGTGGCCGAAAGACACTGCTAAAAAGTTTCCTTTTTTCTCTGTATTTTTGAATGAGGCTCCTAAAGCCGTGGCCTAAAGCGAGAGAATTTATTCAGTGCATTTGTAGACTTATGTATGTTACATGTAATTAATTCAAGTAATCAAGTTTTCTATAGAATCCTAACCAGCAGCTATCTAAATAAAAATACAAGCTCAGGCAATCATCTGTTTAAAAAACAAAAACAAAAGGCGCTAGATACCTAATGCTATAAAGTGAGTGGTTCAGGGAGCAGAAGTTTAAAGCTATTTTTAAAGTAAAATAAGCAGCTAGAAACTTATGATGTGTTACTGCTTATGCTCATCTTTTAATATCATTAGAAGTATTTAGCTTTTTTTAAGCAAATAACTTTGTCATCTTGTAATGGCTTTTGGGGTCGGAAAACATTCATCTTTTAAAAGTGATTTTAATGTGCATGGATTTTTATAAAAGGTAATACTTGGAAAGTTTTTGTTAGAAAAGCCCTTCACTAATTGGATACTAAGCACACAGCGACTCACTTTAAAAATGCAATACTAATTTCCCCAATATTCCTATTTGAATGGAAATGTAGTGAGAGTCAAGTGAGACAATGACAACCCAACTGAGGTAGTTTCTTAAAAGACAGGGGGGTCTACAGAAAGCCTTCCCTGCATAATTTGCGTCCTGGCCCTCAAAGCCCTGTTTGCAAAAGAAAGTTACTAGGCTGACACATTCTTCTTTACTCCTTTGGTTCAGGCAAATGTCAGCGTTCTTCCAAACTATTTTCACACCTCTGGCTTTAAGGACATGAAAGTGGCAGTTCCTCTTTTCTTTGAAAATCATTTCACTCTCCGTGCCTCCAATTCTTGGGAAAAGAACTTGCCTGGAATGAAGCAATGAGAAAAATCTAAATAGCTAAATTTTGCACCCCAAAATAATGACAATCCATATGAAAGTAGTTTTTCTGAAGAAAGAAGATAGGGGTTGTACGTGCATTTGCTTTTGAATTTACTTTACACCTGATGAGTTACATTTGCCTCATTGACTTTTAGTCTGGGGGAAAAGTTCTTAACAGTGGAGAAAACAGAATAACTGCTCCAACTATAGATTTCCTTTAACTTTGAGGGAAAATTGCCCAATTCTAAATTCAGCTCTAATGAACATGAAAAACTACCTTCCTCTGAGTTTCACTTATGAGAAGGCCAGTTAGTTTTGTGTAATTTAGCAGAGTTTGTCTTGGAAAGCAAAGGAAATGCAGTGTCTTACAGGACTGCCTTAACCCCACGCTGGCAGAGAAATAAAATGAGAAGCCTGTCTGAATTCATGTGCTTAGCTTAGCTGTTCCCATCGTAACTTTTTTTTTTTTTTTTAATTCCCCCTGATGGGAAGGGGCTGTGAAACTAGGCGGGTTTGCTGCACTGTCCTGGCACGTTTTATTATTGTGATTTTGAATTTCCTCCTCTAGAGACATGCACGTTTTACCTTCCGCCCTCTGGGAAAATGCCTCCCTTTCTTTCCTTCTTTCTTCCCTCCTTCCTTGCCAAAGGATCCTGAATTTCTGAACTAGTTGATAGGGACACAAGTTAGGGCAAGACCATTCATCTCAGCTGAGACTCAGAGAATCCTAGGATTTTTACTTTAGAAATTATTTTTAAAATAAAAACCCTCAACTTGAGAGATGCAAGGCCACTGAATTCTGGGTTGAAGGATCCAGCTGGACTGACATTATATAAGCTCCATGCCCTGCCGGTTCCCCATTTGCCGGCCTGGCCTTCTGAACCTTGTTTTCTCCTGTTTGTCATGCAGTACGACGATTTACCCCATTACGGGGGCATGGATGGAGTAGGCATCCCCTCCACGATGTATGGGGACCCGCATGCGGCCAGGTCCATGCAGCCGGTCCACCACCTGAACCACGGGCCTCCTCTGCACTCGCATCAGTACCCGCACACAGCTCACACCAACGCCATGGCCCCCAGCATGGGTTCCTCCGTCAATGACGCTTTAAAGAGAGATAAAGATGCCATTTATGGGTAGGTACGACGGGCAGCAGGTTAAGTGGTAGAGACGCGATGTTTCCTCTGTTTCCCTGTGCCTTTGGTAAAAGGAAAGCCAGAGCTCTGTGGATTGGAGGTACATTATTCGGTAACTTTTCATTCGCATTGCATGGAGGATTTGGGAAGGCGGCCTGCCGTCCCGGACGCCCCCCATCTCCACACACGCTCCGCGCTTGCCCAGCGTCCAGCTCCGCCGAGGCCGTGCCGGCGAAGGGGTCGCCCTGCAGGAGGAGTTGCCAAAGGTCCTTCGTCCCCTCTCACACCCTGGTTCTGTAGTTCAGCGGGTTGGAGTCCTCGCTTGCTGGGCTTCGCTGGGAGAGCGTTGGGGATTTCTAAATGTAGGCGCCTTTGTGTTGGAACGAAACTTTTAGTTTAAGGGAAAATCTTTTAAGCCACTGATTGTTCTGACTTGCTAAGTTTACTCAGCAACCTTATGCTGGCTCGGCCGCCGCACAATAAAAATCAAGGGAGGACAGTTGCAGGTCAGGCAAGGGGGAACATGCTTTGCATTTAGGGAGTTTGACCACCGTAGGCAAGGAGAGAGCTCGCTCTGAATTGTTATAGACATCAAGAAACTTCTAGCCGGTTTAGTACTTTGTGTTCAAAGGCGAAGCCTGAAGGATCTGGAAGTAGGTGTGGGGTGCTGTCAGGCCAATGTGGTTTTCAGACTGTGGTTTACACGGTATTCTCCCAGGCCAGTCGATTAGACCCTGGGCTGGTAAAATCTTTCCAAAGTCACTTGTGCCTACTGTGTGCTCATGAATTTGGGGACCTCTTTTTACTTTGCAGCAACTTTTATTTCTATTTATGTCTTCTTTTGAAAATATCCGGCAACCCCGACCCTCCCCAGCTGCGAACCCTTTCTGCTTTATCTCCTGGTCCCTTGTGCGATGGGCCGGTTTAAATCCCAGCGTTCTCTCCGCAGCGTTAACTGCAAATGGCTTAGGCTCCAGGACAGAACATTTGGGGAAGCTTTGAAAAGGACCCCAAACTGTTAAATTTCCGGCTGGGCTGTGAGAGCTAATAAAAGACTTGAGACACCTCCTTGAGCATTAGGAGAAGCTTTTTTTTTTTCTTTTATGGGTTGAGATAAGCGACATCTAGGCCCCTGGAAATACTAGCTGCTTTGCCATTCCGTAGAGACAAAAATGAAAGGCTTTACCGCAGGGACATTTGAAGGAACTTTTCTTTTGCGGGGAGTGGGGGCCATTGACTAAGGGAGAGACATGTGCAGGGAGCTGGGGAGGAGGCTTCCTGCTCTCCGAGGGCCGCGGGGTCCGGGATCGGTAGGCGCAGCCCGCTGACAGTCGGCCCGCAGCCACAGAGGTCCCTTCCCCAAGTTAGCTGAGCGCCTGCCACCGAGGTCCCCCGAGTCTTGGGCTCCGCGAGGCTGCCTTGGAGGAACCCATTTGCACGAGCCTTCCCGACCCCTGCGCCCAGCGCCTTTCTCCTCCACCAGGTCCTAGATGTGCAGCGGAGGGACGAGGGCTTGTCGGGGTGGGAAACTTAATTCAAAATGGCTGCTGGAACCGCTTGGGTTTTATTCTTAGCAAATGTTACCAATTTCTCCGGCCAGATAGGCTGAACCGACCCTCAGATGAGGTCCCTGGCTTAGGGCCTCCGGTTTCGGAGGCCTAGGAGGAAGGGGAGGCGAGCAGTCACCTGGGGGCGGGGAGGGGGGAGGAAAAAAGTAGATGACAAAATCAGAGAGAGGGTCCCTGCCTCGAGCTCCTCTGGCTGTTTTTCTTGGGCGCCTTTTTCACTGACTCCGGACTAACCATTGTGTTGTTTGTGACTGTTGTATTTTCTTGCAGACACCCCCTCTTCCCTCTCTTAGCACTGATTTTTGAGAAATGTGAATTAGCTACTTGTACCCCCCGCGAGCCGGGGGTGGCGGGCGGGGACGTCTGCTCGTCAGAGTCATTCAATGAAGATATAGCCGTGTTCGCCAAACAGGTCAGCAAAATATATGTTTAAAAAGTAAAGAAAAAAGAAAAAAGAAAGAAAGAAAGAGAAACTCCCTCCCCCATCCAGCACATTTTCAAAAGTAACCAGCAAATTAGTCCACCCTAAGCCACGCCTGTGACATCTACTCTAGGGTTTTCTTCCTATATGAGTGTCTGCGGACGACTCAAAATCACCCATAGGCTTTCCAACTCACGCTCCAAAACCTAACGCAGAAAGCCCACTCTATAAAATAAAATCACAAACCCTACACACTGTAGCCGCCTTGGTCTTGGCGAGCAGGGCAGCGTCCTCTAGAAGCGTACTTTTGCTGGTGGAAGAAACCCTGAGCTCTGGGCTTGTTGTTGGCTTATTTGATTCACATTGAAGTGTTTCTGCGAGGGATGCACTCGGTGTCACCGAGTCCTTCCCGGAGGTTACATCTTGCCCCCGACAGTGTAATGAGGCAAGAAACCAGGAAAGCGACCAGATTTCAAATGTTCTTTCTCCCCCCCCCCCTTCTCACTTGTATTTAGATTCGCGCAGAAAAACCTCTATTTTCTTCTAATCCAGAACTGGATAACTTGGTAAGAGTGGACCCCTACCTCCCCACCCCCATCTCCCCTCCCCCCAAGCCACCAGCTTTGCTTTAAAGCGCCCCAAGGTTTCTAGACGGGTCTTCCCGTAGCTGCAAGGCGGCTGCAAACGTTTCTGTCCACGGACAAGTGGTCCCGGGCAAGATCCCGGGGAAATAAATTCATCTCGAGAGGGGCCGGGCAAGCCCGCGCGGGGAAACGCGAGCTTTTGTTTTTTATGACAGCCGGGCAGCACAGCTCTAATCAGCGCGGGGATTTATCTCCGGGCTTGTCAGCGTATGTGCTTAAACTTTGCGGACTTCCCAGCCCTCAAAGTCGCGTCACGAGGGCAGCAACTGGGCAAGAGCCCCCAAACCACCAGTATGCCTGAAAGGTGTGAGGAAAGCAGCAGAAAGTTTGCAGTGTGAAAAGCCACAACTGGGGGACTGTTTGGAATATTTTCCGTGCACTCCTTACTTGGAAACATCTAGTCCAGGGATGTGGCCCTTTCGGTGGGGTGGGGCCAGTGGGGCTGAGAAAGGGAAGAGCCATGGGGGAGGAGAGTGTTTATGATCCCTACTTAGATGCTTTGTTGTTGTTTTAGCTATTTTTTTTCTCCTTAAGAAATATAAACCTCTAGATGGTACCCAGTCACTGCTATTAACTTTTAGTGTTATTGCCATAAATCAAAATAACTCTATTTACTGGGGGGGGGGGGTAGGCTGGAGATGCTAGAGCTGTGACAGCCAATTTTCTGCAAACTAGGAATAGGGTGCTCATTCTTTTTGTATCTTTGCAGATGATTCAAGCCATACAAGTATTAAGGTTTCATCTGTTGGAATTAGAGAAGGTAATTTCTCTAGCCTCTTTTCCTTTTGCTTTCCCCTCACCCCCAAACTCAAGGGGGTGGGGTGGGGTGGGGGGGAGGTTCTGAATGGCTGAAGTTCAGGCTTCTGAGACATTTGCATAAATGTCTTTCTTTCTGGTAATTAGTGTCAAGGCCAATCTTAGCGTCCATTTCTCTTTGCGGTTTAATTACAATTTCAGCCACTAAAACCGGCATCTCAAATGCCCTAGCCTTGTATTCATTCTTAATACTTTGCTAGCTTTGTATAAATAGTTGCAATTCTATGCATCTCCCTTGATGTTTAGAATGCTGTTGTGAGTTTGCTTCACAGGTTATACCTTTGTGATCTCTTCTCTTCCTCTTCCCCCTCTTCTTTGCTACCTCTGGTTGGGTGGGAGGGGGGTTTTGTTTAGTTTTAGTGAGTTTCTGGAAGACAGTCTGAGAGCAGCGGCAGGTCAGACACAGAGGAGAGGTGGAGGGGGAGGAGGAGGAGTGGGCAGGGAGTCTGGAGGAGGTGGTGGGGGAGGCACATTAAACCTTTTGCAGAGACAAAGCAGAGTTGATAGTTGTGTCAATTTCTTGAATCTGTGAATCCTGCACACACCCCACCTTCACACTCAAGAAAGGGTGTGGGATAACATGATTTTGCTAGCTGTTCTATAAATCTCAGCAATAAAAACTTAATGCATTGTAATTCAAACTAACATTAAATTGCAAGCACACTGGGGTTTCTTGTGAGTTTTTGCATGTCAGTGATGCCTGGGGCCTGTAAGACTGCTCCACTTATACCTAAATATTTCGAAGCATTCTTTTTCCTTTTTTTTTTTGATCAGTTTGATACCTTTTCGTGGCTGTAGGGTTTTTTTTTTTCATATCATGAGTACTGGCAATTTGATTTTCTTCTATTTTTTTTAAAGTGTCCTAAAATATGCTTTTTTCAGGTAGAATCCCTAATTACAAATGTTATCGGGACTTGGGCTATCAAACATATACCCTATACCACCACAGTACTGGTCTTTGGAGATATATAGATATATATAGGGAGAAAGATACATAGATATAGATATAGATATGTATATACACCCACATATATAGTAATATATGTCTTCATATATTACATATATATATATATATATCTTCACATTTTTCTCTTAGACACACTGGAAAAGGACTTATGATAAAGTAAGTGGATGAAATTAAATAGTTTACCTTAAATGTCACCCACGCAGGTCACCTCTCTAATGGCCACAGCCCTGGGAGCAGATGAATTTAACACGGGTGTTGAATATGTTGTAGCCTGTGAATCATCTTGTCACTGTCAATTTTCTGGGATATCTCTATTTTGCAAGAAAAGAAAGTTATTCCTAATTCTGGATGCGTCTGGGGGTCTCTGGAGGACAATTGCTCTGTGTTTCCCTATTTGGAAGTTTGGATCTCACAAGGGGGGTGGATTGCACTTGTCAATGTCATTTATGCACTCCTGATTATATTTCCATTTTTTTATTTCTGTCATAATGTAGGTACACGAATTATGTGACAATTTCTGCCACCGGTATATTAGCTGTTTGAAAGGGAAAATGCCTATCGATTTGGTGATAGACGATAGAGAAGGAGGATCAAAATCAGACAGTGAAGATATAACAAGATCAGCAAATCTAACCGACCAGGTATGCGTTTTTCAATTTCAACATCCCTGGGAAAAAAAAAATCTGTATGCATATTGCTTGCTGGGTCACTACCACCTCCTTTTATTATTTGCATATGATTAAGTCCCTTTTAGATACATTTCCATCGAAATGAAAATTTTTGAATAATGTGGCTATTATTGCTTCATTAAGGCTGGCTCTGGGATTCGACCTGGAGAGATGAGCTTGTAAAAGCTTTGCCTGCAAACTTGACCTGTTTCTTGTCGCTTTTAATTTTTGTCTTTATTTTATTTACCCTGTATAATAATGGGAGTGTTAACTGCCAGTGACCGCCTGATTGCAGGGCTCTGTTCTGGAGCGTTTTTTCCCCCTTCTATTTCGAAGAAAAGGAAAGGGTAGGGTCTGCTTATTTCTTATTTTATTAGGAATAAACCCAAGATAGGTGGTCTAAGAGAGACAGCGAGGGTTTGAAATCTAGCAAATGCTGGCTATTTTCTCCCTGTCTATACGGTTCATTAGCCTGTCTTGTCAGTTTTCCTCGGCCGAACGCTTCTAGACCTCACTGAACATTGCTTTGTGCGGTGCTCGCTGCAAGCTCGCCCATTTTATTGTACTTAGTAGAAAAAATAAGACCAGGCCGAGGTTATAAAAACAGATAAATATGGACGTTTCTCTTCCTCCTTTCCACTCATCCTCCAGCTGGTAGTGCACTGGGCCCTGTGGGTTGGCAGCTTTTAGAAGCGTCAAGGGCACCCCGGGAAACTCCCTCGGTGTGGCCGTGGGGGACCTCGCGCCGCCTTCGCTCTCCACTGCCAGCCTTTGCTTGCTTCGCCCCCTCCTCTCTGGTCCTCCCTGCAGGCCCTTTTTCCGCTGCGTTGCTAAGTGGGGACGACTTTTATTTGGAATTGCTGGGGGGGGGGGGTTCTCTCCTTCTCTCAACCCAGCACCACTGTTTGCTCCCAGTCTCTCCCTCTCCTGTCGCTGCGTCTCTGGATTGGCCCAAAGAAGTTGCAAAAATGCAATGAAAGTGAAAACCTGAGGAGCGGGTGAGATGAAACGGGCTCAGAACAGCTCTCCGTTGCGAATTGCTGCAACGCGAATAGAGATTTGGGTTGCGGGTCTCCTCTGGCCTCTCCATAAATGAGTGAAGGCCCAGAGTCGTTTCTCTTTCTGACTTGGCACGTGAGTTCCGTCTTGTGGGGGGAGAGATCAGCCTGCCTTTGTTAAGCCAAAAGACAGGCGGGCGTGTAGAGTTTTCCTTTGCAAGCTCTGCCATGGTCACTGTTGGCTAGCGGCTATCTTGTAAAGTGCTTGCAGGAGTGTCCGACTCCTGGGTCTTGGTGTCCTCTTGAAGTTTTCTTCTCTCAACACCACCCTCTTAAAATACATTCCCAGCTTGGATTTCTCTCGGTAATCCTGCGACAGGGCTGAATTCCTCCTTTCCCCATGAGCAGTGGAGGGCAGGCAGAGCTGAGCTTTAAAAGCGCCAGAGCGCCAGGTCTTTACTATTATTTGGCAAGTTGCAAACTTTCGGCAGTGTAGACGAGTGCACAGTACAGGCGGTCTGCTCAGTCCCTGCGCGGCCCCGCCGAGGTGGGAACACTGCAGGCAGCTCCCGGCCCGGCCCGGGCCCTGCGGGCTGCCGGGCCTCCCGCCTGGTTCAGCCCGCCAGCCCTCACCCCGGAGCTGTTAAATGCAGATTCCGCTGAGGAACCCTCGGGTAGCTGCTGTTGAATAAAAATTGTAATCCAACAAGCCTAACTAGAAAATGGGATTCTAAGAGCTCCGGAGTGCTGGGTACATAAAGCTATTTGAGCAAATTACAAGAATTGCTTAGGGGCATGAATGAAATCAACACTTTAATTGCCTCCAAAATGAAGATTTATACCCCATTTTCTCAACGAATCATTATTTTATTAAAGTCAAAGATAAAGGACCAAAGCTATGGGATTTTTTTTGAGGGGGGCACAAAATTGGTATAACATCATTGCGTTTCCCCCCTACTCCTTCGGTAAACTTTTGTTACACAATTACCTTAATTTGAAATATGCAGACTGGCAGGCGATAGTAGTGGATAAAAATTGACATTTTAGTCTCTTCCCTCACCTAAAAAATGAGAAGCGTGCATCCCACCCCCTACCGCTTACTGGTGGGCTTCGCAGCTTTGGCTGGGCTCGTGGCGCTGTTGGCCTATGCGCGCGGGCGAGCTCGCGTGACCCCTCCAGTTCATCTAGGTCTTGGTCCGTGGGCAGCAAACCCAAGTTTGTTCTTCCGGGAGCCAGGAGCGAGTGTGCCTGGGCTCTGTTTGGAGCTGGGAGCGCAGAGCTCGGGGAGCACGGGGGACCTTGCCTCCGACCTGGACTCTGAGTGGAGTCCCCTGTTCTGGGAGGTGGGGAGTCAGAGACCAGGAACTAGGGCCCCCCTGTGGGCGCCAGTTCTCGGGACTGGAGCCTACTTGACGGTCCCTGGGGGCGCTAGACCCCTAGTGCGATGCCCTGGGGGCCGGGCCCAGAAAGGCCGACCTCCGCCACCTGTCTGCGAATGCGGCCCAGCCAGTTTGAGCCCCCGCAGAGGGTGCGCCCCGGGACGGGATGCTTCAGGTGTAGTGTGAGCGCTGGTCCTCGTTAGCTCATTAACCCCTCTGTCTCTAGGGTCTGCTGGCGGCACGGTTTATTTTATTTTACTTTTATCCTCGGAGGGCGCGGAGGCTGCCACCCGCGCAGGGACCTGGAATCGACGACTTTGATACCAGCCGGTTTCCCGGAGGGCTAAGTCGGCAAATACCCACTTGGCCTTGTAGTGATGCTTTTTTCTAAATATAAAAATATATATCAGATTAAGACGCCGGTAGAAGCCGTAATCTCGTTGTCCCCCCACCTCTCGTACCCGCCCCCTTCCCCCTCCCAGACCCCGAGGAGCGAAGCTCGAGAGTCACCGCCCGTGGGCGCAGGCCTCCCGGGCGCCCTCTCTCGACGGTCTCGTTCCCCGCTCCGCACGGAAGCTCCCGACGCCCTGAGACTGGGGGCAGCAAGGGGCACCGGGGGCTTCCGGGGCGAGGGCAGGGCTGCGCCCCCGGGAACCAGAGCAGAGAGGAAGAACCGTGCGAGGCGTCGAAGCGAGGGTTGAGCCTGGTCGTCAGTGGAGAAGGATGCGGGCCCTTCGGGAGGCGGGACGCCTGTTTGAGGGATTCAGGGTGGACCTGGGGGCGTCCAGAGGAGTTAGGCGGGAAAGAGCCTGGCCTCCCAGACGCTAGACTTTAGTCTGCGCTCCCAGAAGGAGCCGTCGAATGAAGTCTTCCTTCCCAGGGCCGTCTGTGGCTCGCCACTCCTTGAATCTAAGCATTTCCCCACTCCAAGAACCCGAACGGAGAGTGGAGAGAGAGGAGTGAGGAGTCTCCGGGCCCCTAAGGCCGCCTCCCGAAGTTGCCACGCCCGCTTGCAGCGAGAGCGGACTAGCTGGGCCAGTGCTCGGGCGCCAGCCCTGGTTTCCCACAGGCAGCGGGAGGCAAAGAAATGGTCCCTTTGGATTACAATTTTTATTCAACAGCAGCTCTCCGGGGGGTCCTCGGCTGAATCTGCATTTAACAGCTCTTGGGCGAGGGCTGGCGGCCTGCACAGGGCGCCCTGTTGCATGTTAATCCAGATTTGTGCCTGACATCTGGGGAGAAGTAATGTGGCTCAAGGAGATGGAACCAGAAAGCCACGCACGCCAGGCAGGTTAAATGCCAAGTGCTGCTAAACTCCCAGGGGAGGAGATTCGGCCTCCGGGGCTGTGGGGTCCAGGTTGGAGAGCGCCAGGCCTCTGGGCCTCCGGGCCTCGGGGACACGGGGCAGCCTTGGGCCAGTGAGCTTTGGTTCCCAAGTGGGCTAGGAAAACGCTGATGGCGGTTGTTTTATTTTAAAAGTCTGGGATGTTGTTTCTAAAGCATCGTTTGAGTTAAAAAAAAAAAAATCTTAAAACTGAACTTGGACTTGACTGAAAACGCCCCCTCCCTGCAAAGCGAGGTAGGGATGCAAGGGAGATTTAAGCTTTCTCTTTTTTTTTGTGGGGGTGGGGGGGGGTGGGGGTTATGGTAAGGAATGGGGATGAGAGGGCAAGGGATAGCCTGATGTCTTTGATGAATTGGATCTGCTGCTTTAGAAACAAATAGATGAAGCCATTGGTTATTTACTAATACTAGAAATGTAGGCAATTTGTTTTCATCCAATAAGAAAACTGGCCACAAACGCAAGAGACAGGAAAATGCTTCCTTTGTCAGGTAGTTTGTTTCTAAATGCTTACACATAGACACATCTTATTTAAATTGTAAATACTTCACAGGGTCACAATTAATGCTTTTGTCTTGGAAACTCTCAGTCCACAGGCCTTGGCATCCATGGGGGTCTTACATTCCTCTAACTTTACTTTTTGATTGTTGTTGTGGGTCATGTGTTGTACTCCTAATTCCTTTTTTTTTTTTTTGAAATATGTCAAAGGGAAATTATGGCAAGATTCTCTTTAATGATTAAATAATAAGGTGTTGAGTGCTTGTCACTCCATTGGCTAATTGGAATGTTCATTCTAGGCCCTTTATGGCTTAGTATCCTTTGAATTAAAACTTAGTTGTTTACCAGGTGTGTTTTTATTGTTGCTTTCTGATTGGCTTTTAGAAATTTTAATTCCAGTGTACTTAACATACAGTGTTATATTAGTTTCAGGTGTACAATATAGTGATTCAACAATTTCATACGTTACTCAGTGCTCATCAAGATAAGTGTACTCTTAATCTGATTGGCTTTTAGTGTGTATCTGTGTGTGAATTTCAGAGTAGGGATGTATTGATTCCTAATAGGGGCCCTTAAACATTTCATGAAAAACAGGTGAAGAGTGTATGCAAATGGCTGAGATCAATTACATTGTTAACCGTCTGTAAGTGTAAACGATAATACTACGAAAGTTATTCCCTGTTCATAGCGCATCTCTCTCTGTCTCTGTCTCTCTCTTGTCTCCTGCCTCTCTCTTTCTGTGTCTCTCTCTCAAGTGGAAGTCCCCAGTGCAAGTTCCATGGCTTATGGAAAGCAATGATACTAATGCTACTTTGTACCAAGTAAAACCATAACAGTAACTAGCGTTCAGTGATTTAACTAGCGCTGCAGCAATGGTCACTCAAAGAGCAATACCTCTTCCACCAGAATGACTCCATTGCTCATGATTTGGAAACATATAGAGCGGTTGTGTGCACTCTTGCTGTTGGTCCTACCTTAGAGACTCTTACTAGAAACCATGGAGAAGCTTGCACAGTAGAGGAAGAAAAAAAAAGGATTAACATACGGGCACTGTTCTAAAAAATGTAACAGATATCATGTTATAATTGCCCGACTTTGAAAATAAACAAATTTTAAATCATGTTTTCAAATCCTTGTATGTTTAAATGTTAAAATGTTTGTCAGAGTCCGAAAGATTTAAAACACAGCTGTTACTGGGTGAAGGAAGGAAAATTATGCAGTAAAACTCCATGCTCTTAAAAACAAAGACTATTTGTGGCCCTACAGTGGAAACAGGTTTATTGTCAACCAGATAGGCTAAAGTATTGCCACGAGGCCTACTGTAGTAAAACTAGCATGCCTTCCCTCGCAGGTAGACTGGGAGGAACTGAAGAATGCCTAACGAGTTATATTAAGACACTTGTCAGAAATGAAAATATTGTCAACATGAATTCAAATGAAGTATTTTGGTATCCGTGATGTTATGCTTTCCATTGCAATAACAATATTTTCTTATGAAATATAAATATGTCAAACAAATGTGAAATGCTTAAGTTTTAATAAATGATCATTTAATCATCAGACACAACCCAAGTACGTATACAGGAACTTTTAAAGGACAGTCGGCATACAGCCAAATTCCTATAGAGACTAGCAGGGAAAAGATAAAAAAATGAACACAAAATAAGACTCTGTAAGGAGGGTCTATAATTCAACATTATTTGACTCCACTTTCAGGGAAATAGTTGAATGATAGGAAACTGATACCATTCTCATTCATTTCTGTTACATAGTCTTATGTGTTTGCATTTGTAACATTTTACATGGCCTTTTTTGGATTATGATATCTGTCATACTTGTATCAAAGTATTACTCGAATTTATGTTATAACTGAAACAAAATCTTTTGTCATTGCTCCTAAGTGCAAAAAATTAACTTAATATTTAAAAGCTACATCAAAACTCTGGGACAGTATTCTTTTACAGATAAAAGAATAAAAGTAGAATACATGTGATGCTGTATCTGACAGTTGTGTAGATGTCAAACTTAAAGGTGTTCAAAATCCAAAGTAAAACAACACTGCTGTAAGTCATGTGGGAATTGGTGTTCTTACTCAGCAGGAACCATCAGCATATAATATCTATTTTAAAAGTTAGAATCTAAAACATAAAATACAATCTTCCAATTTGAATTTTAATAATAATTCCCAAATTATTTGACTTTGGGATCCAGTAAATTTTGGCTATTTTGTTATCTTTAATATTTGTGAATAAACCTGGCATGTATAAAATCAGTTTTGAAAAATTCAAGCAGATGAATGTGTGTATGTAGCGTAAAAATAAAAGACATTCTTACCATATTATTAATTAAAAGTGCCATGATTTCAAGGGTATAGGAATTTAGGAGAGCTTTTTGGAGTCTTAAACGGCCTCTCTAGGAAGTATACCTATCTTGGGCAAATTGCTGGATTTCCCACACTTGCAAATTTGACATTTTAATAAATGGTATAAAGGCTACCATGTGAAATAAGCAAGAATATAGTCATTTAAAAATTTGTCACTAGAATCCAATTTCAATCAATTTGATGCATTCATGTGTGCAGAATTAAAGCAATTGGCAACACTTTACTAGATTCTCTCTGAACACTTTTTTTTTTTTTCCCAAATAGCATTTCTTAATCTAGGAAATATGTTCTTGTTAAAACAAAATACAAGACTGCAAATCTTTTGAAATTATTTTATATTTCTGGACTCTTCATTAAGAATTCCTAAAATTGACTAAAACATACCATTAAAAGTTTATTCTCTGATGGAAAAAAGCTTTTCTCTACATTAATTGAATTATACACCTGTCATTTATTGGTATCATGAGTATATACAGTTAAATACAAATTATAGCCTGAACTAAGTCATTAACTGTCTTCAAGATATGCAATAATCATGCCATGACTTTTCCATGACAGATGCCCCACTGTATATGCCCTAAACTAATGGAGGATAAATAAATTGTGAAAATAGATTCTATATTATCTATAATCCTCAAAAGTACATTCCTACAATTGATTCTTCCCTTGGTACTTTTTATGAGTCTGTTTACAATTAATAGGATTTATAATCATGAGGTAAAGAAACTTGAATGTAAAATGTTATGGTTCCTTAAAAAACTTAAATGAAATCATATTTTTCCTCAGAAGGGAAATGCTGTTACTATTAATAAGTTTACTAAGTAATACTCTTAAAATTGCCATAACTTTTTATGAGTTTAACAAGTTAAAGCAACACTTTGGTTTCGCTACTTTTTTTTCATTTTGACGCAATACAAAGTCTTAAATTTTACAATGGATTTAAACATACATTACTTTGACTCACATAGAAGATAGTAGTAAGTAGATAACTAACATTTTGAGTCATATTAGAATTATTCCCAGACAACACATAACTTAGAATTAATTGTTGTTGCTGATGAATTCCCATTTCTCTAGACTTTTCCCTCAGACTCTACGACACAACATGGTAGCATGTTTGTTATTAGTTGTAAATGTCTGGGTTGGTGGTTATTATCTAGCAAAGCAGAGTTGTAGTTCTTTCTTTCTAATCACTTCTTTTTCACTGTTTGGTGAACATCCTAGGCTTGAGATGTGAACCTCCTCGGCTTGAATGAGTTTGCTAGGTCTCATTTCCCTATTACCTACACGTGGGTTTATTTTCCTGTGAAGATGAAAAACATTACTCACTATGGGACAGGCATGAGTCGAGACCAAAGTCATCAAATATTCCCAACCTGTGTTTTACAATTAGGTGAAAAACTGAAAACTGTTATTTTTGTTTGCCTTCCCTAGGGCTCTGAATCCTTGATATAAAGATTCATATCAGCCCCTTTGCATTCTTCCTCTTAAGGCCTAAATGTTTATTTTCAGTGACTGTATTTGTAACGGATAGTCCATATTTGTTCCCAGGCCTCCAGGATTTGCATTTTATTCTGCATTTGCATTCACATTAGGTCCCACAGAAACTCTTTAAAGTGAAGTGTGTTTATGGCTATTATGAAACTCGACAAAATGAAGTTTGTAATGAAATCGACACAGTCATCAAAAGGACGATGAAGGGAGCAATTTGATGTAAACCCAGAGTTTTCTTATGCCATCCCAACTTGTAAAAGGCTTATCTCTCTTTTAAAAATATATATATATATTAGAAGCTGAATGAATAAGAATTTCTTTGACAATAAAATACCTCCTAACGTCTCCATAACTATTTGGATGTGTTCTCGAACATTAACTTAATTTGATAGGCAAGGTATAATTAACCGTGACCTATAGTGTTTTCTGTTATTCAGGGACTATTCCTTAGCAATTTGAAAACTTAATTTCTAACTAAATGGTATACAGTGTCTGACGTTCTAAAGGCCTACTTACATTATTTACAAGGAGTGGACATAGTTTGTATCGCTCTAGGGTTTCAAAGGAAGATTTTTTGAGGGTGGGGACTAAGAATTTTTACAATGTAAAATCCTAGCAAATGAATTAGTGCAGGTGGGATTTTTGGGGATTTTTTTAAGTGTACCCCTCTTTTCTATTCACTGTAATGCTAAAACTTATTCACATGGAAGAAAAAATAAAACCACTGTGTGTCTCATGAGACAAAAACATATACATGACATTTTTTTATTTTTTATTTTTTTAAGTTTCTTTAGTTTTGAGAGAGAGAGAGAGAGAATGAGCTGGGGAGGGGCAGAGAGAGAGGGCAACACAGAATCCAAAGTAGGCTCCAGGCTCTGAGCTGTCAGCACAGAACCCCATGTGGGGTTGAACTCAGGAACTGAGACCATGACCTGAGCCAAAGTCAGATGCTCAACCAAACGAGCCACCCAGGCACCCATTACACATGGCATTTGTCTTTTATTATTTTTAATGTTTATTTATTTTTGAGCAAGAGACAGAGTGAGAGCAGGGGAGATTCAGAGAGAGAGGGAGACACAGAATCCGAAGCAGACTCCAGGCTCTGAGCTGTCAGCACAGAGCCCGACACGGGGCTTAAACTCGTGAACTTCAAGATCATGACCTGAGCCGAAGTTGGACGCTTAACTGACTGAGCCACCCAGGCACCCCCATACATGCCATTTTAAATCTAGTTATTTTACTGATCATAAAAATCAGTAGTGTAGAAAGAGAATTAAAAGTTGCAGCAAATAGGTAGCTATTAGCTATGATGCTACAATGCTACAATCAGAATAGAAACTTACATGGTAAAATTAAATGGGGTATTTTGGGTTTAGTTGGAACATTGATTTGAATGGGGTATTTTGGGTCTAGTTGGAACATTGACTTGTGCTTCAGAGTATTTTAGTGTAAGAACTTTGTGATAATTGCCCATTGGACATGACTTTTATTTGAAATTGTTCATAAGAAACCCAGTCTCATGAGTAGCCACCCTGCCTTTCACTCTTGAACAGTTCAGATAAATGTATTATTTATTTATAGTCTATTGTATATATTATTTATGGGAAATATGCTATAACTGCACAGAGCATATGGAATTTGTCTTTCAGAGATAGAGGTGGTATCTCTGCCCAAAGTGGCCTAACCCTAAGTAGATAATCAGGTTACCCCCCAGTGTACAGATAACTGTCATCTCTTAGAGAGTCATTACGTGTTTTTGTGTCATAATTCCAGATGCAAATGCATTTTCCCATTTTCATTTTGTCATAGTTTTCTTGGTGCTAGCCTCTGCCAAAGAGAATCAGGAATTCTACGTTTTGAGTTGGTCTTGGTGATAAATTGAGGCCAGAAAAGATACTGAGTAACAGAACATTAACCCCTTCATTTCTTTCCATGCACTTCTTTGTCCCTTGATGTGCTTATAACTTTCTGAAGAATATTGCCCATGAAATTTTCACACTAGTTGTGTATTTTGTGGCTTGGCCTATTGCTTCACTGCATTTTGGGATTTTATATGCTGTGTTCAATAACAAAACCACCAGGAGAAATATCAGACTCATTGCGTCCCACACTTTCTTGTGCAAAATAATAGAGACATCTAGACTGTGCTTTTTCTCTGCATATCAAGTGTATTGTTGGTGTTCAAGTATTTTTTATTCTAATAATTATTCAAAGCCAGTAACAATCTGCATTTGAGTGAGTATAAACATTTTTATTCCGGAATTTGGAATTTGCAGCAACTCAATTTTATTTTCCAAATTACCCTGCCATTTCAATTAGGTACATTGTTCTTCACTCCTCTGTTTCGACATTCTAAAGGTTGGCTTGCCACCCTAATAGTGAGTTGTTTGAGTGTTTAATATTTATCGAGGTCATGTAAAGAACATGCCAATAGAAAAAGAGAATAAAACATTAACAAATCAATTATGGGGCTTTTCTTCACTTGTAGTATACTTCTAATACTCCACATACTCTGTAACTGCTAAAATAGTATGTATGAATAGCCTCCAAGAACAATAGCTTTGCATATGGCTGAAGAATGGCATTCTGATGAACTGGAATCTCTTAAAAAGTGCACTAGCGATAAAATTCGGACTCCTGCTTCTTGCATTCACAGCTGCCTTGGTTGATATCTCTGTTAAGTGCCTGAAATATAGAGAAGTTGGCCATTCTGAAAATCAGAAATGTAAATTAAATCTCAAAATGCCTTGATAAAGGCCTTTCTCATGATTTTACCAAAGATAAATAATGAAGGAAGAGGAGAGAGAGAGCGTAAGGATTCAAAAATCCTTGAAGAATGACTTTGAAAATATAGTTTGGTTGAGAATATCAAAAGCTGGAAGTGTATCTAAAAAAACCACAGAGAAGTTAGTAACAGCTAATTGTTAGTGGAAATCAGTGGTAAATGTAATTTTCCATGATTCTCTTGTTCAAAGTGTAATGCTATCAGGTAGTAGGAAAAAAACAAGAGTACATCTTGGCTGACTGTTTTTTTTTTTTTCTTCTAGCATCAAAATTATGGATTTTCTGATTTGAGAGTTTAGGAGTAGAAAAGAAGAGATTTCAGAAACACTTGAGAAAGAACAATTAAGTGTGCTGATTGTAACTTAGTTATACAACCTTTCAGGCTGGGAGTGTTTCAATAAAATAGACATAGTTTAGAGTTGGAGCCCTGGCATTTGATTCTAGGCTCTGCTGTGAGAGGATAAGGCACTGCTCTCCCATGAGCCTCAGTTTCATCATCTGTAACATGGGGACAAAGAACCCACCATATTGAGTTACCGTGAAAACTGAATAGTGGAGAGCGTTTAAAATAGCAAAATGTAAATAAACAGACTATTAAATAATGTTTATCCCCTTGTATTCTGCCCAACCTCCAACAGCTTCAGCTTGATTTGGGGACGGAAGATAGTGGTTGTTAATGAGGTGTTATTTTATAGACCATTTTATAATCATCGGGTTTAAGAAAAATGTCTTTTTAATTCTTGTTAGAAGGGGACACTCTTATTCTGATTTCATCATGGTGTAAAAAGAGCCTGGGCACTCAGATGTGTTGCTGAGATAGTGAGGTGAATCACTGCAGATTCCCTTTCACGTTCAACTTCAAGTAACAGTCACATGCAGATCTGGTGCTAAGTACTTTTCTCCACATTTCTGAGTGCAAATGCTTCATGGCTAGGGGCCAGTTGCTTACTAGGTCTCATTATCTACTTGTGCTAAGGATACAATGTTTTCTGCATTATCAGGATGTTCTTTTTGCTAGGATGGTTGCCTAGAAAATTTTTGGTTTGAAGTTGTTTTATATAAGACGCTTGAATTTATTTTATCTTAATTTGTTTGCAGGACAAGGAGCATTGAATAACTGAGTTACAAATGTAAAATAAAACATTGGGAGGCAAGCAATCTTATAAAAGGGATTTTATAACATCGGGTATACTGGCATAAAATTTATAGTTTCTTCTGTCACTCCTAAATAGAGATGATAGAAAATAATCTAAATTTCAGCTGAAAGCTTTCAGAAGATAAATAGGGAGTATACTTTGTAATATTTACATACAAATATTTGGAGATACAGTGGTGCCAGTTGAGTTAGAGTGTTTGTTTGTTTGTTTGTTTAGGTATTTTAATTCTAAATTACAGTTTACAGGTATGATTTCAGGAGAAGTATACAGAATAATTAAAATCATTTAATATAAGGGTTTACTTTTATTAATTGCATGCCAGCCAAAATACAATGGCACAGGAAAAGGAAAGATTATTGAAATATTAATAAGTATTTTTACTAAGATTTCTAGTGTAATAAGGCTTTATTGTCTCTTCCGTTCATGACATTTTTCTCTGCAACAAACTGCTTAGTAGAATTTGAACGTTCAGTGCACCCAAATAATTTCTAAATTACTCATCTGCTTTCCAGTTTTGAGATTTTGGTAAAACTTCTCATGATCCCTTGTTGGCAGTTTCCCTTTGGTTGTAATTATTCTTTTCCCATGTAGTTTTAAAAAAATGTTTATTTATTTTTTGAGAGAGAGAGCTCGAGAGCAAGCCAGGGAGGGGCAGAGAGAGTGAGGGAGACAGAGTCCCAAGCAGGCTCTGCACTGTCAGCACAGAGCCCGATGTGGGGCTCGAACTCACAAACCGTGAGATCACGACCTGAGCTGAAACCAAGAGTCAGACGCTTAACCGACTGAGCCACCCAGGTGCCCCTTCCCATGTAATTTTACCTGCCCCATGTAAGAATCTATATTGTCTTCCGAGCCCACAGTGGGGTCACTGTGAAATGGTGCTAGCCTTGGTCCTCAATGTAGAAAAATTGGGCAAAAGGTATCAGCACTGTGTGTGGATTTCTTGAGGAAAGTTTTTGGAATATTTTGCGTGGTGTTTTACATCTGCAGACTTTTTCCTCAGCCTTGTCGATTCATTTTTAATGTCGTGGATGAATTAATTCAACTCTGCAGATTAGTAACGACCTGAGAGTGTCAGAGTTGAGTCCTAAAAGCTTTCAGGCTTCTTAAGTAAAATCTTAAGGAGTACCAGGAAAGTGATCCATCGTGCTGGACCTGGCCTCCTAAGACCACTGCTGTGACACCTGCCATAGCAGCCTACCCTAGAGCCTGGGGAGGAGAGTGAGGCACGGACATTGGCAGGAGAGCAGGCAAAATATTTAAGGGCTCGTAGATTCTAAGGATGCATCTGGCTGCCAAACTGCTTTCAATTTCATTACAACATGATTAAAAACATTACAGTTAGTTTATTTCCACATCCTTTTGCCTTCTTCCTCATGCACACGGTGCGTGTATGTTGCTGTGTGTCCGTGAGTGTGCACTTGTGCGTCTCCCTGTGTCTGAACCTGAGGCTTCGGGGATTCCTGGAGCTCATACAGCCGCCTGATACAAAACTTTTCATTTAAAGATGAAATTACTCCTTGGAGAATTTTCACCAAAGGCAAAAAAGCACAAAAATTCTTCTCCTCCTCTCTACATGCCTCATTACACAGAGATAGAGGATTCAATGTTTGAAAAATTATCATTTTTGTAGGTTTTATTTGTGGTACGTGAGAACTGGGAAATCTGGAACTCAATTTAACAGATGCTGTCTCTGCTTCCACAAACTACCCACGACTACTATTGTACAATTATATATATATATATATATATAACTATATATATAAAGCAATTATATATTATATAATTATTATATATTATTATATATTATATTATTATATATATATATTATATATATATAAAGCAATATATTATATATATATATAAAGCAATATATTATTATTATATATATATATAAAGCAATACATCAGAATTGCCAAGTTTTAAGGTTTTAGAAATTTACCTTATTTGATGCTGAAGTAGACACCCTTATGCCATGTGTACTGGCTGGCTCCAACATGGTGAACACCATAACCAAGGGAAAATTGGAGGATCACCGAGATGTGTTTCTAGATGAAAGTTCACAGTGGCAACTATGGTGGGGCTGGAAGAGGAAGGGTAGCATCTTGGGGTGAGCTGCAGATTCTGAGTGGGGATGCTGGATTTCCATCGTCTCACCCCTAATTTACCATCTGCCCTGAGTCACCAAAATTACCTGCCGAGCGTCTGTTAGGTGAGGTAACAAGCACATTTTATCACGGCATTAAAAAGGGGCTCCACAGGAACCCTGGCAGGCCTACAGACTTGGCAGAGGAGAAGGAGTGGGGGCCGGGACAGGGAAGGAAATGAGAAAAAGGAGGGCTGCCGAAGGAAGAAGTGTGTCAGGAAGATAACTTTGTGGGGAATGGGCCTCCCCGCAGACGGTGTGGGCCACCCCGAGGGACACCTCAGGCCACCACCAGTCTTCACCCAGAACAATACTTGCCTCCCCGACTTTATCATCGTTCAGCAGGATGGAATGTGGACTTAGAGAAGATTCCACTTTCAGGCGATTCTCCAGCACAGTTTAACATGGTCCCTGAATCCGCAGCCTATGGGCACACTCGGCTATTAATCTGTGAGCTTCTGATATTTAAAAATATCTAAAAGCTTAAAGGGTAAGAGGACAGTTTCACTGTGTTAAAAACAAAACATACTGCCCAGACTTGTCACGGTTAAATGAATTTGCTTAATGATTTCCAGGGATTTTTTGGAAATCTGTGTAAAGGATTTTATACTTTTTTTCCAAATGACCTGAATTTGAAGTTGGATAGACATACCCTCAAGGGAGTATCCTTTGAGAAGAACTGGGTTTATCTAGGGCTCTAGCAAAGTGTAGGTGGTATTTGGTGGTTGAATGAGTTGAAGTTCATACTGTATGTTTGGGTTATCAAGCAGATGCAAATGGGACCCACCAAGATTTTTAAAATAAGGGCTTTAGCCTATTAGATTTTAAATAACTCAAAAATAAAGAAATCTCAGGATCTCCGAGTTCTCAACTTCAAGTACACATTGGTAAACATTTATCCCTTTTTATTTTTTTTCATGTTTATTTTTTTGTTTTTTTTGAAGGGGGAGGGGCAGAGAAAGAGGGAGAGAGGGAAGCCAGCACTGTCAGCACAGAGCCTGACATGGGGCTTGATCTCAGGGACCATGAGAAAGCTGAGCCAAAATCAAGAGTCAGACGCTTAACCAACTGAGCCACCCAGGCACCTTTTACAGCAGTACCTGGACCCCTTCTCTCCCCATCTCTCTGTGTATGGATGTCTCTGGTCTCCTCCTCTGTCTCTGGTTCCTCCAATGGCATCATTGATTGGGAGATGTATAAGGCATCATATCTGCTGAAGTTCTCTGCCTTGAAGCTTCCTGAGAGACACTGTTTAGACAGAAGTGAAAAGTCTAGGGGAGGGGACTAATTAGATGTGACCCCCCAGGCAGTGTGTGATGGTGGTGGTCAGTGACCCCTCCTGCCATGGCTCAAGGACAAGTGTAGATCTTTGAGTGTGAATGTCCGTATGGACCATGAAGGTGTGGGAACGTGAGCACGCATACACAGGAGCATCATGCACACTGGTGCCTTCCCCACTTGGACTGGTGACTCCCCTGGTCTGGAGGGACTGAATTGCTCACTTTTGGAGATGAGCCAGCTCTTTCAGGCCACTAGAGATCATTTGCTAAAGAGACCCTGGTGGTTTGAAAAAGTAAATGTACTTCCCAAAGAGAAAGCCGCCCGTGGATTGGTGCAGACCAACTTCACATTTTGAATCCTGTGATTATTTCTTCAATTTCTACATAGCTGCTAGCTGACCTCTTCAGAGTCAAGATCACTAGACTTTCATTTATCTACCTTTTTTGGATGGCACTGGTAAGGTAGAAATTTTGAAAACCAAAACCCCACTGTTTTTTTTTTTTTTTTTTGGTCTGATAAAGAAATGATTCTGACATCATACTGATGTGATAAACGACCAAGTGAGAAGATATGTCAAAGTGCTTTGTATACTGTAAAGTGATTTATAAATATTAGGCATCAAATTAAACTTGATAGGGTGGGGAGGAGCAACCCACCTGTAAAATCATGTTATTTGGAGGTGAAAATAAGATCAGTGTGCATTCCCGGAGCACACACCAGCTGGGAGATAGCCCAAGGCATATCGAACTATACACTAAGTCAGCTCAGGTTAACTATTCTCTCCAGAAGGTCTATAAACTGAATACACCTGTATGCAGATATTTCAGGTTTAACTAGGTCAATCTATGTTGTTACATTAAAATTTTTAGTAGCTATCATTTATTGAGTGCTTGCTGCATGCCTGGAAATATACATATGTTATGCTTATAGATGATTATTCTTTAATTGAAGTGGATTGACAATGGAGTATTTTTCCAATGTATGGATTAAGATATTAAGAGTTAGGGAGGTCGTGATTTGTCTAAGACCATGTAATTGGTGCAGCCAGATTTCAAACTGGGATATGGCTACCTTCAAATTTCCTTTATTTTGACTGTGTTCTACTGTCACTGAGTATTAACATATATTTTTTTTATGGTGGTGTGTGTTTGTGTGAATGCAAGTGTGTGAGATGTTTATAAATTGCACAAATATTTTTCAGATATTTTATGATCTTTCAGATAGAAGATCACAGTATCAGATGACAATTTAACACAGGGATCCTCTCTATATATAATCACTTAAGCTATTCATTTGTTCATATAGGAACATATTTGTGTTTAATGTGTTACACTTTCCTGGGATGGAGGGTATAAGGATGAATAAGCTATAGAGTAGGATTTCAAAACACTCATAGTATAGAATTCTACAGGTCATCACAAAACAGTACAAGGTTTGACATGACAGAGGTGTGCATGAGGTGCTCTACATGCTCGGGGGAGAGCAGCCTCACTCATCCTGGGGGAAGTTTGTGTGTGTGTGGTGTGTGTGTGTGTGTGTGTATCAGGGAAGGCTTTCTGGGGGAGGTAGTATCTGATCTGTAACTTAATTAGCAAGTAGGAGGTAATTAGGGGCTGGAGCCAGGCAGGAAGGAAGGATGAGGATTGGCTTAGAGGGACAAACAGAACATATCTGCCAGAAATCACATGCTTGAGCACAAGGAATAGGTTGAGGAATGGTCCTCAGTGGGTGGACTATGAGGGCTTACTATATGAGGCTAAGGATCTGAGACTGTGGTGTTCTGTAGGCAGTAGGGGGCCGTTCATTCATTCAACAAACATGTCCCCAAGTGTTGTGCACTGAGCTTGATAGACAGGATGCAATGGCGAGCAAAACTGACCAGTTCCTATCCTTATGGAGTTTATATTCTAGTGGAATCAAACTCTTAAATCTGGGAAGTGATTTGACTGAACTCTTTGAAGCTGGGAGGGCCTTAACAAGACCAGCAATCACTCAGGTGAAAAATAAGAGATTTATTTGTGAACTTTTTAGGGGTAAAAGTGAACAAGATATGAGGACTGATTGTACGGGAGGTAGAGAGGGGGGAGCGGAGGAGAGAGGTGTCATGGATGGTTCTCAGGTTTATACCATGGATGCATGGGGTTATACCTACTAGGATCAATAAAAGAAGAATGTGTAGGGTGTTGATGGGGAGATGAAGAGTTTAGCACTGGACTTGTTGAGTGAGGCGAACATCCTTTCATGGAGATGGTTTAGCAGGTAGTTGGGCATACAAGTCTAAAGACCAAAGAAGAGATCCAGAGACACAAATCTCATGGCATATGGGTGATAACTCAGATCACAGTAGTGAAAAGAACTGTTTAAGGAAAACATGGAAAGTGATGTGAGGAATGGATGTATGTCCAAAATTAAGGCATAGATGGAAAAAGAATGGAAAAGATGGAGAGAGGAAAAATTATCCCTGGATGGCTTTACTCAGGAGGAAGGATCGTTTGGGAAGTTGCAGCTCATTTGTTAGGATATTGGTAGAACAGTAAATAATGAATGATTCAGTTTAGTTCCCTAAGCCTTGACCAAGTGCTGAGCACACACCATACATTATGCTGAGCTGAGAAAGAACAAGATAGGAAAGATCCAGATATTATCTGTGCCCTAGAGGAGCCTGTGGTCAAGGAGGTCATTACCTCTGTTTGACCACAAAACACCTGTATAATTACCTCATAAATTAAAAAATGGCACTTGATGAACCTTCCTTATTATCGTTTAAAAACCCCTTATTTTCAAGCATTCTTGAGAAATGATAGAAGGCATGGGAGTGTTCAAACTGTTGCAGAGAGAAAACATCTCTGGGGAGAATCAAAGTGACTGCCCAGTGACTGCCTCCATTTATGACAAAAGAAATAATGTCTGAAGGACCATTGGCTCTCAATGTCGGGTTAAAGTGTTGACTCCATGATCTTGAAGGTCTTTCCAGCCCTGACTTTTCCATCTGGCCCTGTGAATGTCTCCTAGAGCACTGGTTCTCAGACTTTGAAAGAATCACATACCCCTTTGACAATCTGACGAAAAGTTATGGGCACTCTCCCCAGGGGTAAAAATGCAAGTATGTCCATAAACAAAATTATTGTTAAAACAAAACACCCCCGACCCCCGAAGTCTTTAGGAGGTCTCTGGACTTCGAGTTAGGACCTCTCGTCTTAATGGATTTCCAATAGGAGAGAACATATGCGTCGCTTGCTCTGAAATTATATACATTGAAGAAAAAAGCCTCCTTGGGACTTAATTTAGAACCATGACTCTGGTTTGCTATACATCTAACGCAATACATCATTGATTTTATTCTGTCAGTCTTACTTTACAAGTGGCCCCAAGCAACTCACAACTTCACAGATATATGTGCATAATTGTATGCACATATTTTATTTTAAAAATAATAATGATGCTGTTTGGTGTAACCACGTAGAGTCACAGAGATTCGTTATCGTAACTGAGTTTCTCGGGTAGATGGATTTTGGGGGAGTTTTTTCTGATTAGAGCTGTCTTACATATTTATGCCAGAGAGTTCATGAGCTATTTCTGATACCTAGACTTTAATCATGCTTAATGAACTGAACTAAACATAATTCTTGTTCTGTTTTGGTAACCTTGTGGATTTCTCCTAATGCTCAGTTTTGTGTGACTCCACCGTTCTTGAAATGCTAATACCCAAAATGCTAATTCAAGAGAGGACCACAAAAGTTAGATTTCATTTCAGAGAAGTGCACTCAGTGTTCACAGGCCTTTCTGGAAGAGGTGGAAAATATTGGCTCCTACCTTTGGTGAACACACAAATTTAAACATATAGGTTGCACGAAATTTGGATAAACCGAGGTGGAATCCAACATTTCTTGCATGAATGCCTGTATAATGTGGCGATAGCTGTGAGAAAAGAGGAGCCCGGCATCTAAGACCCAACACAATGAAAATGCAATGAATCGGAATGGCTCACAGATCATAGCGGAATCAGAATTTCCAGCAAGGAAAATCTTTTCATGGTGAATTAAGTGGTGGATGAAGAAAAATGGTGATGAAAAAAGGTAGGCACAGATCACAAACACTGGGCTCAGGGCTCACTGCTGAAGATTTAAGAACCTTAGCTAAAGCTATGCAGAATAGAATGTGGAAAATTGAATTTACTAAACAATTAAGCATTGAATTAATCTACATCCTGCACAGTAGAAAAGTGGGGGAGGGAGCAGAGCAGAGCCGAATAAATCAGTGGAGCTCATTAAAAGATAGTGAATATATCAGGTCTGTTGTAGCATAAAGGAGGACAGTTTCCTGTGTAACATGGAATAATTCTTGGGTTCTAAGTCACCTTTCTGGAATCCTAGTCTTAATCAGATTAACAAACATGCTTCTGATGAGGTTATTCTGTTGCTCTGTATTTTAGCTTGTTATCGGTGGCTTTTCTATTAATTACGAGTCAGATCACCAGTCAACAATAGTAGTGAGGGACAACATAAATAAAATGAGAGAGCCCAGGAGATGTCACTCGCAGGATCTCATGCATCCTGAAACTCCCACGGGTTCCTGCAGCCTCCCACATGCCTTGCCGGTCTTTTGTTCAATTACAGTTAATGCAATAGTTTGCCATTTTCTCCTTCTAATTATATTTTCAAGTGGGATTTGTAGCACATAGAAAAACATCCTTTTACATGTCGAGGCACCGGGGTTTTGTGCCTGGCATTGTCTGTCCCCTGGGTGCTGTACCATTCTTTCTGCAGAGCTCTGAATAAACAAGTCCCCCTTTTAGAGCTGCAGTTGTACAAACTGAAAATTTATGCATTAACTGTTTGCATTCTGAGCGTGCGTTCCAGATTACGTCTTCCAGCATGCATCTTCTGGCACGCTGCAGAATGTGTGTTTGTCCAAGGCACTTCTTTCACAGCACGCCTATCTTCCAGTCACTGAATCAGCAGATCAATTAGCACTGTTTTTGAGAATATGCATAATGGGCGAGTCAAACGCACAAGTGGTGAATCTCTCTGTGACTTTATTTAATTTGGGGGGCTGCGTTAACCTTCTGGCCAAGAGTATAGAGTAGGTGGTGGGCAAGCATCCTTTTCAGGAACAGGGACTCTTCCTTTCATTCTTATACAGTGTGCCTCTTAGATGGATCTCTCCTTTTCTCTCCGTGGGTGTCAGAAACATTTTGATCTCCTCAGCCTTTCTTATCTTCTCTGGGACATGAAAATACTTTTCAGGACGTAAGCAAAGGGCACTTTGATTTTGCGAGGCATATTTAAAGCGTTGGGAGGGTCAGTAAACTTTACCACCACCCAGTCATGAACCATGACATCCTGTGACTGAAATTATGTAGACATATTTTATACACAAGATCATCCTGCCTCTCCACTAATAATCTTGAAGACAAATATCACTTCCCAGCCAAGAACCAGCTTTCTTTTCTGCATTATTCCTACTGTGCAGGATGACCAGTGACTCATAAGGCTGTTTTTGAAAGCTAGCACTAAAAGCTAATTAAAATCTTTTCTGGTGATAAAGGGAGATTTGGGAGAAGTGTTGCCATGATTGTTTTCCCCAAGAATTTAATTTACTGCCAATTTTTCCTATCTGAACGTTACTTTCAAATGCACCCAGTGATAAGAAGCAACATCTGTTTTCCGTTCAATAGTACAAGAAGGCTCGGCATGGGGCTGAGTGTACACAGTCCGTGTGAATCTATTGTTATTCTCATTTCTTTTTTGTCCCCGTGCCTGGTCCATTTGCCGTGTACCATCCGGCAAACAGCTGACACATACTAGCTATTATGGACCCCGGCCTAATTGTAAGGTCTTAAAAGCTCTGCCATGTTTGGCTTCTAGGATGAATCAGGGGCCTCTATAAACCGCAGTGGTATAGACCACCGCTCTTATTTTGCATGTTCAGAGTAGTAGCAGACTGTTGTGCCAGAGGGTTTGTTGACGTTAAAAATGTAGTCAGAATCAAGTGGCATCATTTCTCCTCCCCCCTCCCCCCTTCTTTGCCTGGAATGTTTTTGTTTTCCTTGGTAATAAAACATACAGTTACAGAATAACTATCTGTAGATATTATTTTAGCTAGAAGCAGAAACTGGCAGATTTTCAATGTGCCAGTGCAGCTCCGGGCTGGCACCGTTTGTGAAGGGGAACGGGAAAGGTGACATGGCTGTCCATCCTGGCCTTCCATTGCATTGTCATTGTCCCACGGGAGCCCCCGGACCGGTGTTAACAGACCACTCTATTTGGATTTCTGATTTGTGCCCCCACAGCCCTCTTGGAACAGAGATCACGATGACACGGCATCCACTCGTTCAGGAGGAACCCCGGGCCCTTCCAGCGGTGGTCACACATCACACAGTGGGGATAACAGCAGTGAGCAAGGTAGGAGAGGTGATCTCACTCTCTTTTGCTACTTGTTTCATTTTTTAAGGGCTGAAAAACCAGAAATGTCTAGTTAGTGACTATTTATACAGGTTTTCTAGAACATAAACCCCTTACAGTATGAGAATCAGCTTAGCTTACTCTCCGGACCCTTTCTTCTTCTGTGCCATTCTAGCTGCCTAACTGTCTGTCATCTGGCCACCTTCATAAAACAGGGCCAGCGAGTTGACTGAGGGCAAGATTAGAGTAGATTAGAAGTTCGAATGTGCGTGAACAGTATGCCACTAATGCCCTGCTCTACAAGTAAGAAAAGTATTATGATTACTTGCCCTTTGAGGCTTTTCAAGAGATCGTGAAGAGACACCTTCCAAGATTCCAAGTTAACGATGTCTTCAGATGCTTAGAAGGCAGTGGGCCTTTTAGGGACTCATATTGGGCTTTCCCTCTCCACTGGGCTGAAGCCATTTTGCTGGATTTACTTATCCGAATCTCTTAAGTGCTTGGCTTCATTGCAAACTGACTACAGGGAATTAGGAAGAAATGAAAAGAAACCAGATCAATTTAGCTTGTATTGTTCCTTGAATGCACATACCTGTGTGTGTACTTGGGTGTCCATGGATGTGCACGTCTGACTGTGGCTAGTAGGAAATAAAGTTTAAACATAAAGTTAATCTTCAGCAAAAAGGTGACTGAGTGTTCAGATGTCTTTCTTGTACTGCCTTTGGTGAGATTGACTGCAGTGGAATTTTGTGTTCAATCAGTGCAACCAAAGCTTTAAAGAGTATTCTCCATCTGATTATAAAAAGACGGCTTTATTGAAGTTGACTCTGAGTCCACAGTAGAGGTGCCTACCTTAAAATCTGGTTTGGTGATCATGTTTCATTGGAGTGCCATTAGACAACAAAAGAATTTTGTTTTCTTACGTAATTGGACCGTACCAATTAGAACTGCAAAGTCTAAAATGAATTTGACATAATTCATTTGGAAACAACACCAAGAAAGTTCTTTTTTTTAAGGCACGTGTATGTTCTTTGGACTGGGAATAACTTCTACACATAGAATTTGAAGCGTTTGAAATACTTTATTGTTCAAAGAAAAATTGCTGACTTCACCATTTTACTATAAGACTAGTAAAAAGCGGAGCCGGAATAGTAAACTAGTTCAGAGCTGAGGCTGAAACAGGTAACCTCTGACCTCTGACTTTTACTGGAAGATGATATGCAGCATAAATCCATGGGGCCTTTTTTATTTCAAGTGTGTGTATGTACATGTTGTGTGTCGCTGCTCACAGCGCTATAGTTAAGGGATGGCGGCACCTTCAACAGAAAGCCCTATTTTCAACTCAGACCATGAGTATCAAAAAAGGTGACGATGGAATATAAATACTTTTTTCCTGTATTCCAAACTTGCTACGTGGGGTCGTAGCCTCTTGTTTTGTTTGTTTGTTTCATTTTCTTTTTCATTTCTTGCTTTTTAAAACACACACACACACACACACACACACACACACATATATCATCTAGGAAGAGGCAGGTAGCATAACTGTTGCTTTGAAGGCTTGCCAACTGCTGAAATGTACTTGAATTTAAAATGGTAGCATATATGTTTTCTTAAACATAATCTGATAAAAGGATTTTGAGAGGGCAAAGGCCCCAGCCCCGTTCTTCCCCTCTGACATGTCACAACAGGGAATTAGGAATTGTGCATGTTTCTTTTTCCTTCAGCAGGTGTTCTCCAAAGGCCAATTTAATAAGGAGTTTGATTGTAACCAGGAGACATCTCTCTTTCACATTACCTGAGTTGGCTACTTATGTCATTTCTCTTGATATTTTTTCACAGAAGTTCACCGCCTAATCTGTTTTTTTAAGAATTTTCATAGAAATGATCTCATTTGAATGAGCTCAGTTGAACCTTTCTAAAACAATCCTGGCCCCATTTGACAGATGAGGAAAATAAGGGACAGATGTAGTGAGCGATTTGTGGAGGTCCAGGTGCAGCGTCAGACCTAAACTTTCAGTCTCCTGATTATTTGTCTGAGATTCTTCTCATCATGCCCTCTTTCCTGGCTCTTCACCAAAGAACTCAAGACAATGACTCCCGCGGTGAGGTGATAGAAGCTTTCTGTGCAGACTTGTCCCCCACCCAGCGGTTTGATCATTGTGGGTGCGGGAGCCCCTCCTTTCATCTCACCTGCCCTTCTCTGTGGCTTCTGGGGGGCGGGTGGTGTCCTTCATTCAGCCCTTGCTAAATGCCGAATGAGGCCCGCAAGTGTCGCCACAACAACTTCTGTGCATTTCCATGCCAACCGCAACCCTTCTAAACCTTTATGCATCTCTGAGACCTGTGGAGCTGGGTCTTTGTGCAGCCTTCGGATTAACTGCGCACAGTGGCTCTTCCATGTTTTTCCTGCCTGCCTTTTCTGGCAGCCATGGATGTGTGAGCTGTGCCAGCATTTGGCCCATAGTGCATGTCCTAAATAGTTATTTACACAGTTTGAGTCCATTTTAGTCAACTGGGTAAATAACAGCCCTCTTCAAAAGATTTATAAATCCATAAATATGTCTTTCTACATACCCAATAGACAGAAATAACTCAATCTGTCAAGAACATATCCAAAGAGGTGTTTCCCCCACAGACAAGAGTAATACATATTTTAAAACTTTCTCTACTGTATTATTTGTACTGTTTCTTTTTCCTCATTCCTTTTCATTTTTCACCACTTCATTATGGCACCTGTGGCACAAAAAAAGAAATCCCTGGGCTCTGGTCCTCTGCTAAATAACCTTATCTGTGCGCAAAGTAGGCATATAATAGGCCATATCTCAACCGAGGCCTGTTCTTTTGGACTTTCAAAGTAAACAGAATAAAATAAGTCATTCAGGGAATTTGTAATGTTCTGACAGATTTCAAAATACAGTGACAATTCCTAGTTAGCCTTCCAGCCAGTTGGGGATTTTGAGTGCCTGATGATTTGCCAAATTAGCGGCTGTTGTGATTGATAGAATCGTTTCAATCCAAATTTTTGCCTAAGCATAAAAAAATAAAACAGAAAATCCCATCCTGGGCACTCTAAAAAGAGTATATGTGAGATACATAATTAAGAAATTACTAAACATTCTTCTTCTTCTGGGATTTGATGTTTGTTCATGATTTACATAATACATCTTTCCCCCAACTCAAATTGTTTACGATGGTAACTTTTCCTATGGTATCTACTTTCATTTGATATTAGCACTTGTGGCCATTTGTAGGAAATTGATTCTTTCATAGAAAAACTCCTTTAAGTTGGCATTTAGAAGGCCAGCCTAACATCTGTATTTGGTTGTGGGTTCTGCCGCTGTTGCTATGACATTGATTTTGTGTACTCTTTAACTTCCTCAAAGCACTTCCAAAGATATGAGATTGAATTCTGATTTTATCCTTGTCTATTATTTGCCCTCTTCCCACTTCAGAAGAGAAAAAAGTAAAGCTCAGAAATATTGAAGTAACTGTCAAAGTGAGCTCCAGGATCCGGTCTCTTGCCTTTGCTTTTGTTAACTACTTTAGGATGGGGTGTCTTCACGACCCCAAGCAGAGTCTCATAAGATGAGGTACACACTGGCAAATATGTGACTCTTCCCTGTATCTTTTTTATCCTACCGTGTGCAGCTGCCCTACTAACCATAATCAGGGTCTACTCTAGGAAGTGTGTGGTTTGGAGCTGGAGAACACCAAGCACATCTGGTGCCTTTCCCCGCCGTATTAGAACTCCTTCCCAAGAGGGCTGCTGCGTCACTCTACAACTCACAAGCACCTTTAGCTATGACCTGACCACATTTTGAGTTTGGGCACGTCTTCCTTTTTTTGGTTCAAAGTCAAGAGTGATGAATATATGATAGTAATAAAATAATGCAATAACATATTAAGGGCTGTCAGTCAGTATAGGTGTTTCCATCCCTCGCTTTGTAAAGGAGATCACAAAGGCTCAGAGAGGCTAGGAGACTTGTCCAAAGTCCCATACAGGTTGGTAGGTAGTAGAGTTGGGACCTAAACCCATACAGTGGGATTCCAGAGCCCAAGTTCCTAACCCCAGCGTCCTCTAGTGCTTTAGTGTGTCTAAGAGTGGAAAATAGATCATTGATGGACATTCTTTCTGTTTACCAGTTTGAGGTCTCTTTCCCCAGTGTCTGTACTAGGCCTGGCCCTGTCTCTGCAGTGGTGATGGAGCTGCGAATAAGCCAGAATCAGCATTAGCCTCAGGGGGGTTATACTCTGCTGGGGAGGGAGAATCTAGTTTTTTGTGTTAAGTAGGATGATTGAGATATTTACAGAGGAGCATGATGATTGATATGATTAATTTGTATTATGTATTAAGAGCCTATACCATTTCGCTCATTCACAGATTTACTGAATGGAGAATAGGGGCATACAAAACAAATAAGGACATTTCTCTTGCAGAACATTGCCCATTTAAAGCTCATCTCATTCTCCTCTTTTGTGAGGAAAAAGAAGAAGTAGTATTTCTATGTTGAAATTTGATGTAAAACATTTCAACTCTAAAGGAGTTTAATGATTGCTGAAGCCTCTAAAACCCACTTATGAACTTCTCCTTTTGGGGGTAGGACTCAGTTCAACAATAGTATCTTTGCTCCCACTTAAAAAAAAAAAAAAAGCACGACCAGCATGTTTCTTTAAAGAGGGATAATTGAAAAGCACTGCTATTTCTTTATAGTAATGTGTCAATAGTTGCAATGCCTCCCGGAGTCCCTCACCGCCCCCCCCCCCCCACACCAGCTTTTGTGAGTTCAGGCAACCTATAGGCAAAGGCAGTCCCATTTATTATTGAAGGGAATCTCAAGGCAGTGGTTTCAGGCTTTGGAGGCCAGCAGGCAGAGCTGGTTGGGGGGTGGGGGGCGTGGGGAATGGGGCGATGGGCGGTGGGGAAGGGCCACATTATGTTCCAGATGACTAAGCAACGATTTATATACCAGCTCGCCTTTTTACATGAAGAAGAAAAGTAATAACAGCCCAAACCCGGGCATTTGAAACAGTCAGCTGTCTGATGAATAATGGGATAGGTGGGAAGGAGCGCTCTGATTGGATGTCTTAATGAGCACATTTCTCGCAGAGTTTGGGCTGCAGTTCCCCTTGACCTTTGCCCTTTATTGACCAAACTGACACTTCATTTTTCACATACTTCCAATTATGTCTCGGCTTAAGTGTTGCCCTCCCTCCTTTATTTCTTTCCTATGGACAACTTGAGAGTGGTTGAGGCCACAGAAGATATTTTAATTTGAAAAACTACCGTAGCAACTCGGGCTTGGGACGTAATCTGTAATCGGCAGTTTTTCAGATGAGAACACAAAGTGAATACTGCTGGTTTAGAAACAGTTTTCTTTGCTTTTTTTTTTTTTTTTTTTAAATCCCAGCTGATTTTTAAAACATGTTTTTAAACATTTTTAAAAATGTTTGTTTGGGTTTTTTTCATTCCATTTGTCTGTTGGTCAGGGTAACTTGAATGATCTATTTTCTTTCACACTTACTTCTTAAGGCTTACACTTCTACGGGGACATCTTGTATTTCAGTGGTGCTGTAATGCTTTTTGACTAATACACTTTGGAGAGAAAAGTAAAATATAATTGTGACCGTAGGCCTTAGCCCTTAGACCATTGCAGCCCCGTGCGTTACTTTAGTTACATTTAATGTCGGACTGCAAATTAAAGGGTGGCCTTTGCATGTAGTGGCAGGCAGAAGAGGAAAATGATTTCCTGATGGGAAAAGTCAGGTGTAAAAGGGAAAGGGAAGTTATTATACGCAGCAAATCCCTGTTATCAAAAGGTCCATATCATTAACTTATCAAACACATTGAACGAGATGGATAGACAGAGAATTGTTTTCCCAAGAACACCCCATGCTGTCTATATTCACCTTTCCCTTTATTGACTCATCAAATGTGAGTAACCGTCTTCTGTTCTCCATTCTGTTGACTTCTAGCATCATGAAAGCAGGTCATCTTAAAATAAAGAAAAATAACTTCATCATCTAAAAAGTAGTAACTGTGTATTTAGGGGCATGAACTTGGCCATAGGTGTTTTCACAGAAAGTGCATCTTCTGACTATTAGGTAATATTGCTGGTAAACTTGAGGTCAGTGTTTTTCATCTTAAACAACTGGAAAATGTATTTGAAATTATTTACTCCCAGATATATTTCCCTCCAACACAGAAGTATTTGTTTCAAAAATGGATGAAGTGTTACCTACTTTATTATGTAGCCCTCTGGCATATCCATGGCATAATTTTACTATAATATGGTAATAAAAGAATATGTAAAAGGCAGACAAAGGTTCTGTCTTTTTCTGTAAGGTGACCTCTGTTACCAAGTAACTGCTTTACTTATGAGCTTATTAAAAACTCAAAAAATGAGCTTTTCATACTTCACAGGCATTGATGTGAAAATGAGCTGTCCTGTGAGTAGTTTTCTTGATCATTTTTAGAACAATTGATTAGCCAAAGAGCTCCTGTCATTAGTTGACATTGACTGATAGCAATTTGTCACAAGCTCTGAAGGTCAGCTAGACAGTTGGAGTTTCAGCCTGCCTTTGATTGACCTTTACTGATTCCATCCTCATGTGATTGGCTTTGAATAGGTCTGACCCTCAATTGGAAAAGACAGGGCATTAGTCAACAGGATAATTTCTTATATTTTCTGTTGATTGCTCATTTTTATTTATGTGTGAACTCATGGTGTGGATATCTTATCAAATTTATACTCTAATTTTTGAAATTTAAAAGGCATGATACTTGTTAAGTATGGCCTTAAAACCATAACTCTGTTTCCCTTTTGGTTTGCAATGTTATAGTGGACTCGGTATGTGATGTAGGCTTTACTACTGACACTTGCCATTGTCACCTGTGCAGATACTGGAGTTTTGTTGCATGTGATGGAAACATGCATGTTGCATGGAATTTTGTGGTGGCTGTCGTGGTTGTCTCTTAAGAGATACCAACTCCAGTGGGACTTGTAGAACTTCTGAAATTACACCCCAATTCTCTGACTCTCCTAGAATTAATGATAGCAGTCTCTCAGGAATCAGGTGATAGTTTTAAATAAAAAATGAGTGGTAAAGAATTATATGAATAATGATGCTGTGCCAATTCATCATTTGTCTCTGTAGCCAAAAAGCTATGAAAACTTTTTTAAAAAGTACCTTCTCCGTTTCCCTCAGCCTGCTGTAAATTAGAGAAAGCCTCTCTGGCTGTCATAGCATTAGCTTTTCAGTGGGAGGGGAATGTATTTTCTATTGTAGAGGACTCAGACTTAATTGTTCATAACACTCGGTTCTTTCTTTCCAAAACTGTAAGGTATTTTTCCCAGATGCATCACATATAGAAGAATATAGCCCACTCTCATATTAATAACATGGATTTTATTGCTTCATGTTAATAATAAAAATGGCGACCTGAGCTTTAAAAACCCAGATCTTAATGTGTCGTTATTTAATTATTTAATGCAGTTTCCTTCTAAGGCCTTTCTTTTCTCTTATTCTCTCTCACTTTCCCTTCTTGATTCTGCATTGGGTTTTAAGCTATAAGCAATAACTTGTTTTTCAGGTCAGCCTTCCTAGGCATTCCAGGGCTACCACACACAGCCTGGCACAGCTTAACCGTGTGTTTCGGTTTCTACCCAAGAAAATAAACCGGGAGAGAACCCATTGTCCCAGGTGGCGGATTCTTCACCCTGTGTCATTCTTGGCAAGGCAGAAGCAGGGAAGTTAATTTTAGGGAAGTATCCATTTAATGTAGCCCAAGGAGATAAAAAGAGTTTAGAATTGTAATTGTTTTTGCGGAGGAGCGAAAATATTATCACGAGTTGTATTTAAGAGGGCGGGGGGAGTGTAAATTTATACATTCTGGTCAAGTCATCAGAAACGGATTAAGCACTTACTGTGTCGCAGGTGCTCTGTAGGGGGCTATAAGTGCCAGCAGGTCACAGTGTTTGCCCTCAGGAAGTTTGTGTGTGCTCCCAAGAGCATCAAGCATATGTAAGTGGGATATTCTCTAAATATGGACTGTTCCTAGGGAGCTGGAATAGCTGGAATGAAATTTCACGTTGCTAATGACCCAGACGTGGTGAACTCTGTGATCAGGGCTGTTGACTGAAAGACCAGGTGGGAGCTATCTGGCCTAACTTGCAGAGGGACATCTCTACTTTGGTCCTCTGGCTGCTGCTGAAGAGGCTTAGCATCTGGCAGGCCCTGTGAGGTCCACTTTGATCCACAGCCCACTGGCAGGAACTTTGTTCAGCCCTCCTGCATAGCCACTCGGCCGCTCGGGGGCCTCCACTGCCTTCAACTAGTGAGGTTATCGTTGCTTTCTCCACCATCAGTCACCAGACTGCTGACTTACACTGATCCTTTTCAGAGAACTCTTACATTCTGGGGGAGAGGGGATGCTGTTGGAAAACTGGTAAAGTCAATGGATACCTTATCAGGGTAACATTTTTATTAATGCATAAAATAAAATACATGGGACTACAAGGGAAACCAATTGTATTGAAATTCACCTATCAAAATATTTTTAAGACAAATTATAGTATAATTATAGAAGTGCTTTATTAAATATGTGTTAAATAACAAGGTCTAGCTGTAATTCTATTGTCTACCACATTTTTGAAATAGTGATGAATGTAAACGATGTTTTAAGATCTTTGGAACAATTATATTGTTATATGTAAATATGATTTCCTTTGGTGACAAAGTTTCAGGTCCTTCTCATGGTTTCCTGGTTTGTTACTTACCTAGATATGCACTTGAAAGAAATTTCAGTTAGAGGTTAGTGAGAATAAAATATAATTTTTTCCCCTTCTGACTATATGGATCTTCTGATTTCTAACCATGGACCCCCTGGTGGGGGAGGGTCTATGTAGCCCAAGTTAAAACTTCTAAACTTAATTTAAGTGTCCTCTGCAGGAAGTATTCTGTAAACTCCCAGATTGGAGGAAGTAACCCTCTTCTGTGTTGTCATGGTATCCTGTGGCATATCCTTTCTCGTATATTGAAGTGAGCCATTCATGCATCAGCCTCCCCAGGATGCTTCCTGGGAAGGGACTATGTCTTGTTCATCTTTAAATCTCCTGTGCCCAGAATAGTTATGGGCACGTGGCCATTGGTGGGTAATTATTTATTAAAGAGGATTGGGAACCCTCTCATGCTTTCAAACTGTGATTACACTACATTCTCTCAGCACTGATTTCTTCTGGGTGCCAGATGGCTAATCACATCGCAATCTCAGTCAAAATGTAAATAGATACTGAGGTCTTACCTGTCCTGACTCCCAGAGATACATTTTAACAGAAGCATTCAAGAAAAGATTCAATGGATAGTCCTTTCAGAATTGGGGGTAGATGGGTTTGGGGATGTACCTTAAATCATGCTGCCCACATAATTGCCTGCTCTGCTTACTCCTACTCTTGGGTACCATCCTCTGACCCTGAATGGGCTTCTAGTAGAGAACGGGTGGTGACTGGCAGCAGCATTTTAGTATCTTTTAAAAGACCTTAGGATAGGGTTAAGGATGAACGCTGAGACAGGACCCCCTGTTCACCCTGGGAGGATGCTCTTATATCTATGCCATTCCCCGCAGCAGACATGATTCCATCCCGTGGGATTTGATAGTCAGCTCTGCTCCTGAATTTCTCTTTTTCCTCCATGAATGCTAGCACTAATTAAGGATAGTGGTGGAGGTTTTGGCTGTTGGCCTAGCGAAAACTAACCCAAACAGTAAATTTATGCCAAGCATTTTCCTTAAAAAGAGGTAGGCGTTGTCTACCTCTTACATTGATTGGTCCCAGAAGTGTAGTTGGTAAGTTGGGTTGTGCTCAAGTGTCTGGCTTTGTGGATTAGTTCAGTCTTGCAGATAATTTTCCATAATTACTTAACCTAAAAGCATTCTGTTTGATTAGTACAATTAGCTTTGGCTTTCCCCATTTACCAATATCAACCCCATATGCATTCCCTCCATCTTATTTCCTAACAAAGGGTGAAAGAGGTAGAACTTTCTTTTACTTCTTTCCACATCAAGAGAAAGAGAGAATATGAACACATCTAGAAAATCTTTAAGTTTTCTTCCAATTTGTATATTTTTAAGGAAGGGGGAATTGAAGAGTGAATGTAGAAAATACTCAACTTGCTTGTTGCTAGCTTATTAGCATTCGATCACTGCTGTCTCTTTAAATATTTCATTTGCCTTAGTTTGAATCTTCCCTTGAGTGCCCCATGACAGCAGCCAGGTAGTACCTTGATACCCTTATATTTTGATGCTTTGGGAGAAGAGGATATATCTTAATTTTAAAACGTACTTCTATATTCTCTCCTTTGTTCTGAGAAAGGGTTTAAGGAAATTAACAGAAGTGTAAACAATAGAATAAAATCAAGATGTGAAGAAACAAGAACCAAAGGAGATTCAACAGGAGGCCAGTCATAAGGGTAGTTCAGAACACTGGGAATCATAAGAGATCATGTACAGTTGCTAGAAGTAGCCAGTTTGGCTCCGAGCTTCCTAGCAGCCAAAATGAAGAATGAAATATAATTAGTTACAAGATTGACAGAGTCCGTGGAAGTTGTTTGGAACAATCCCTTTGACTGGTGTGAGACTGGAGAGAGATTCTCCTATGGGTCCTCACAAGGGGAATCCAGTGAGATGGCCCCTCTTGCCCCCCCCCCTCAGCTCCTAGCACAGTGCTGCAGATACAACCGATACCCGATAAACATGTGATTGACCCATCCGACTAGATAGATGCCTGGATTCATATTCAGCCCAATCTTACTTTCACTTCTTGGCACCTAAGCTAGTGTTGATTTCCATGGTTGAAACAGGTGGCAGCCTCTCTTAATCTCCGCCCAGGTTGTTTTGTGAGACCTTTCCCCCTTTTCTATCTCCTTCTTCTGACCATGGTGTGTCAGCTCCGTTTTCCAGTCTTTTCTCCCCGTCCCTGGGGCCAGTGATGCAGGTGAGAATGCTCTTGTTGTTCTGATTATTGTCTGCTGAAATAGGGTTAATGGCCCCAGAGAGATCCATTAAGTGATGAAGAACTGGGGTGCCAGCTTGGGAAGATTCAGGTACCACACTCTAAAAATGGACATTCTGAGGGAATGTGTTTTCAGCCTGTAAAGTCGGAGGCGGTGTGTTATGAATATTTGCTTTACTACATCCCAGCACCAAGAACATCCCTTTATGGGAAAGGAATACATTTAGTGCAAATAGAAAATATTGCTCGATATCGTGAATTTAAAGCTTCTGGGAGGAATCTTCTCAAAGGGAATAGAAGGAAGACAGAAATAGTACCATTCACTAACTTAATGCGTATTAATTGAATGTCTATTATGTACCAGTGCTAAATGTGAGAATTCAGAACAAAGAGGCTGTTCCTGGAACCAAGAAGCTGACAGTCCAGTGGCGGTGCAGGTTGTTAACATATGGTAGATTAAGGCTCAGGACTGAGTAGGTCCCGTATAATTTGGAAGTAGAGGAATGGCACCTAAAAAAGCGGTGTGGCCTCTCCCTGTCCTTCCACAGGAGCGTCTTCCTCCTCACAGCACCCTTTTTCACGGAGCCCGAATGGGACTCAGATGTGGGTCCTTCTCCACACGGCATTTCCATCCCCTGAGTTGGTCCTAGCATCCACCTGCTTTTCATCCCCAATCTTCCAGCTAGCTCTCCCAAAGGGGTGTGTCTTTGATGGGAAGCTGGGACAGATGGAGAAGTAGAAGGACATGTGAGGCCAAGAAATTAGTTGGTGTGAAGGCGAGGGGGAAAGCGAAAGCATGACAGCTTGGAAGCTGCGTGTGTGCCTCAGCACGAGCAGAGAACAGGGTGTGGGAAAGGAGGAGTTACAAGGGAAAGCGAGAGGCAGCAGGGGCCAGACCGTGAGGGATCAAATCTGTCGTCTTAAGGAATTGGGAGTTTGCTTGGGAGGCAGTAGGGAGTCACTGAAAACGTTAGGTTGGTGTCATGGCAGACCTGCTTGAAAGAGGAATAGATGCGGAGGGAGGCTGGAGTCACGCTGCAGTTATTCTGAAATGTTGAGGATGTGACATAAGGCAGAGTGAAGCGGATGGAGAGGAGAGCTTTGGGAGAGGAGACTGGACCAGACCTAGAGGGGACTGGGGTTTGGGAATGGGGGTTAGAAAGGTCTGGGATGATGCCAAGGTCTCAGAGTACTGTTGTCTACACCACAGGTCTCTTCTGGCCTGCTCACTGTCTTCTTAAGTGTTAGCTTCCCTTCTCCAGATATGGGAACAATATAGATGGCCATTGTTGCCTGTGGTTTTTTCCTCACACGCTGGTGGGACAGAAGCGACACTTTTCCTACCCCTTCCTGAGGGTTGCCCACGGAAGTCCGGCCACCACTCTCTTTCGGAGGGCTCTGGCTCCATGGGGACCAGGGGCTGGGTGGAAAGGAAGAGGCCAGCTAAGTTATCATGGGAATTCCGTGACTCATTTCATCGGTTTACTGCTCTGAAAATGAGGTGACTTCCCCCTTTGCTTGACAGTTGACTGATGAACATTTCCTGAGTATTTGCAGAGTAGATGTTTTGTTACATGGGCCTTGGTGTTCATGGACTCCCACTGGATTCTCATCCTAGCGTGTGCTTCAGCCTTTCCGCTTCCCAGGCTGCTAATGTTTCTGTTTATGTAGAATCTTCAAATCACCTGCCCAAGACTTAAGAGACTCTAGGACTGGAAATAGTATACTCTTGGGCTGCTGATGCAACTCTGGTTACATTTACTTTTTTACCAGAATACTACAGAACGAAAGATAATTTTTTATACCAAAAGAGTATTTTTTAGACTAACAACACTGTCACGGGGTACTTAGTATGCCTACACTGAAAGTTGTCCTTAAAAATAGTGTACTTCATTTTGTGTGTCTAGAATTTTTTTGTTGGTTCATTTTTAGTTTTCACTTTCTTTCCCAGGATGTGGGTTTGTGTATTTTTAGAAGGATTGTCCTTTACTTCGATTCCAGATGTCCTGATGCTCTCGATAGGAAAGGAGTCAGCTTTGGAAAACGTTAATTGCTCTGCTAAATGGTACAATGTTAATAAAAGCTACATAGCAAGAAGTGGAATCATTACTTTCAGGCTCCAAGAATGTTCCTTAGGCTCATTTTTCGTAACTGAAGTGAAAGCAATAGGTTTGCATTATGTGGGTCAGAGTTATCGTCTTAGATAGTAGCCATGGTCCTTAGATTTAATTTTCATATTTCAAATGGAGGCGGTAGGTTTAACGTGTCTTACTTTGCAGCTGGAACAGATTCTATTTTTAATCTGTAAGTCGAAAATGGCATGGAGCCAGGTGCTGCCCGGATCCAAATGCATAGTTCCTGTTGATATCAGTGAGTTTCATGATGGATTGGAAAGAAGTATGTGGCCTTTATTCCAAATATCTATCTGACTCTTTAGAATTAAGCATGCTGAACAAATCCTAGCACTTTTCAAGTAAAAATGAAGTGTTTTCTAATGTAGCAACCATGCTGGCTTAAAGGTATAATGCAACAATTCCAAATAGACACACACACATAACCGTAGAATTGGTTTTCAGGCAGAGAGAGGCAGCTGGGATCAGGGACCTGGGCGGCATAGTAAAGGACATGGCTGTATCGAGCTACACAAAATTGCCTTTAAATAGAAGAGGTAGGGGAGAAAGCCTTTTCTTGGATGGTATTCTGCTCATGGGAGTACACACGTTATTTTATTTTATTTTATTTTTTTTGGGTGGGGGGAAGTACACACATTATTGTTGGTAAGTAATTCTAGGAGGGCCCTCCTGCACTTCCTCAATCCTATTACCCCGTGGTGGGAATGGTAAGGCAATATTCGTTCAGGATTGACTGATGTTTGCATCTATAAATAAATGTACTCAAATCATAATTGTTATAACAGGATTGTTTGATTACCTGGCAATGGCCTTGTTCTGAGATAGCTTTTGGATCACCTGTTCAGTGGGAACATTTGACAGACCTCGTGTTTATTACCCAATTGAATGTCAGTAGCAATTGCAGCTAAAGATAAACAAAAATGCAAGTACTTGTTGACCTTGACTTTTTTCCACAAGAGATTGGACTTGATGGCTCTATTGCTGTTGAGCTGATAAGGGTTATAAACAGTAGTTTAAAGAAAATGCTTTATTCCCAGAGGAAAATACCCTGTTTGCTGTGGGAAATGGCAATAGCCATGTGTACCCTTTGCCAGATTTTCTTAATTCACCTTAATTTGGCCTGTGGGAAAAGGATGGGGGGGGACTTTTATGGCTTTAATATATATTTGCATATTGTTATAACTTGTGAATGGGGGTGTAGTTAGCAGACTGAATACAACTTTAGAAGAGGCCAATGACGTTTCTATGACTTACGATAGTAACATGATTTCTTTTGAAACTCTCACGTTAATATAATATTGTGTTTCAGAGATGCAGCTCTTATATAAATGCACTGTGCTGCAAAAATGCTCTTTCAGATTCTAATTAAAAACATAAACACGTCATTGATCAGTGATTTCACCAGGGGCAAGGAGAGAGAAAATTTGACCAGGTGAATATATTTACATGGGACACCACAGAAGTGCACGGGAGATGTGACAATCAGCACTTTTTCTTGGGCACCCAGTCTTAAGTTCCAGATTTGAATCAAGAAACTCTGGGCCATTAAGGATTCCCCATTTCTTGGTGAGGCAGAAAGCCTCGGTGACCTATCCTTTCTGCTCTTAAAAATCCCAGTGCATTTTCCTTTGCGAGGAGAGGTGCTTTGGCTTAATGCCACTGGCTTCAACTTTTGCTCTTAAAATGTTGTTTTGATGCATAGTGTAGTGATGGATGAATTGATTTCTGTGCATAAACGGTGGCCTAGATTCTTGCCCTGTGGAAATCCATGGAATTAAAAACTGTAGGTTCCCGGAGTGATAAGAGGTAAGCAAATGATTAGATATGCACGCAGGGGAAAAAATTGAGATGCTCATAGAATGGGAATAAGGGTCTATGTAATTTGCAAGTTTAATGGAAATGTAAGCCACTAATACAACTAATAATTTAATGCTAATATGTGAGAGTAAGTAAGTGTAATTCTAATCACTTCTTATTTGGTGTGTTCTCGAAGAGTTCTGAGTAAAAATGGACTGTATTGAAATATCTCCCTGGCTACCTGGGATGAAAATCTGGTCTGCCGACAGCTGTGGCCCTTAAGAAACCTCTGGGATACTAGCGACTCAGATTTCTCTCTAGATAGAAGTTTGGGACAATTTGAGATTGCAGAATCTAAACCAGAATTTCCTGCAGAGAGATTTAGAACACTAGCTGCAGGATTTATTGAATAGGTATCCAGGATCCCGTCTAGCATGCCGTTTTAAGTAGCCACTGGTATTATTTAATAATACAGATGATATTTTTTTCTAAAACTATTTGACCTTTTGCTCTACTTTTCAAAGCACAGATTTCCTCGTGAAGGTATCTGAGGCAAGCTTTGGATACATTTTTTGTGAGCGAATAGGGGCTGTTGAATGAAATTTTAAAACATAAGTAAAAAACGCCGTATTGTTTCTAACCAATAGGGAATGTCATGCTGTCTAAGAAAACAACAGTGTCAGAACAGAAGAGTTCCACTCTCCCCGGTCTTCTTTGCTAGGCCCCTTTCCTTGTGAATTTCTTTGGAGAATAACTGCTTGCTGACTTCCACTTTTCTATGAAACTTTTGTGAAGAACAGTGGAAATCTTTGCAATGACAGATGCCATAGCAGATTATTATGATGTCCATTACATGGTGAATGAAATTAGGAAGAGTTGATTTCTGACATGGCACATACCCTTCCCTGTGACAGAAAGGCTGTAACCTAGAATCTTTGTTAAGAATCACATCCTCAGGATTGCTGGGGATTCTCTGATTAATACATTAGAAATGAGCAGAAAGGAGGCTGCCGCCTCCGTGATCCTGGTCCCCTGCAGCAGGAGGGTGCCTGGGACTCTGGGCTTACACTCCTCATTCTTGGCTGCACAGGGGGGAATGTGGGCGGGGAGTTCTCTCTTTCCTCCTAGCAGTCACTGAAGGATGTGGCAAGGACATGAATTGTTTGTGGCTGGCTCTCTATCCTGCTGCTAGAAAGACTTCTGCGTTTATCTGCATTTTTCTGAGCACCAGTCCCTGTGAAGCCACCTCCCAGGCCACTTTGTGGGAAAGCTTTCTTTATGGTGGATGACGTGGCATTTCTTGTCACTTCCTCAAATTCCTTCCCATTGCCTATCAGCATTGCTCTGCACTTATCTGGGTTGAGCTTCAGCCAGCCAGAGCTGATCCAGGCTCCTATTTCAGAGGGGCAGAATGACAGCGATGACGCTGCCATTTCTCCGATTGTGACCGGGGGTCCTGCGGGAAGGAGCAGAGAGAAGACCGGGGCAAGAGTTGAGGACCATTGGCTTGGTTCTCAAGACTGGTACCTTTAGTCTCTTCTTTGCTCCCGACAGTCCTGCTTCTCCGTAAGACTGACAGTGTTGGGGCGCCTGGGTGGCTCAGTAGGTTAAGAGTCCGACTTCGGCTCAGGTCATGATCTGGCAGTCTGAGGGTTCAAGCCCTGCACTGGGCTCTATGCTGACAGCTCAGAGCCTGGAGCCTGCTTCGGATTCTGTGTCTCCCTCTCTCTCTGCCCCTCCCCTGCTCATGCTCTGTCTCCCTCTGTCTCAGAAATAAATAAAACATTAAAATTTTTTTTTTTTTTTTTCAACGTTTATTTATTTTTGGGACAGAGAGAGACAGAGCATGAACGGGGGAGGGGCAGAGAGAGAGGGAGACACAGAATCGGAAACAGGCTCCAGGCTCTGAGCCATCAGCCCAGAGCCCGACGCGGGGCTCGAACTCACGGACCGCGAGATCGTGACCTGGCTGAAGTCGGACGCTTAACCGGCTGCGCCACCCAGGCGCCCCTAAAATTTTTTTTTTTAAAAAATGACTGGCAGTGTTGTTTATTTTGATGTAAAGTTGTATGTAACTTTTCCAGTTCTAACCTAAAGAAATAAAGGCCACTTAACCTGAGTAAACCTCTTTGCACAGAGGTCAGTCCTGACAATTTTGAATCTCTCAGAGGAAGTCTAATGAATTGGGGTTTAGAGTATCAGAGACAGGTAGCTGTTTTGTTCTCACCTTCCATTATTTAACAAATATTTATGGAATACCTACTGTAAGCTACATACAATGCTAGGTATGGAAAAGAAAAATTTCCTAAAAATAACATAATTTTTCATGCCTTCAGTCTATGAAATGTGTGGGCCTTCCACCATCCATCTTTTAGCAGGACACCTCTCCATGTCTCCCTTTTATAGGTGACACCTGCCTAAGGTCTGACAGGGTGTAAGTGGGAAAACACTGGGACCTGAATCAGCCAGGTTTTTCAACTCGGACACCTTTTTTTTGGTGCCAGGTTAAGAAGTCACCCAGTAACTGATATCTTTTTGGTTCACTTATTTCTGAAATGCATTCACCAGTTCTCTCTCATTGGGGAGAGAGAAAAGAGAATAAAATAGGAAGGATCTTTAGAAGGAAGTGATGAAGTATTGCTTAACATCTTCTTTCTTTCTTTCTTTCTTTCTTTCTTTCTTTCTTTCTTTCCTTCTTTCTTTCTCTCCCTCTCTCTCTCTCTCTCTCTCTCTCACTCACTCACAGAGTACCTCCTTTATACCAGGCACTGTGCTAAATCCTGAGACAGCAAGCATGAGTAAGACCAATTCCTGCCCTCGAGGATTTTACAGTCCAATGTTTGATTCTCCCCTCCCTCTTGAATTAAGAAATGTCTGGGAGAGCGCATGGGTGGCTCAGTTGGTTGGGCATCCGACTTCGGCTCAGGTCATGATCTCACAGCTCATGAGTTCGAGCCTTGCATCAGGCTCTGTGCTTACAGCTCCAAGCCTGGAGCCTGCTTCAGATTCTGTGTTTCCCTCTCACTCTACACCTTGCACACTCACCTTCTGTCTGTCTCTCTCTCAAAAATAAATAAACATTAAAAAAAATTAAAAAAAATGTCTGGGACAAACCTATTCATGATGTTTTCTCTTTAGGAGTTACCTTCTCCTTCATACAATTCACTTGATGCATTCAGGGATAAGGGATTTCAGTGTATGAGTAGAACTGAAACAATCTTCCATTGGTCTTTCCTCATGGAAAAATGATGTATGTTTAACTCCCTCGTGCAGAAAAACAACTTAAAGTTACCTATAAAATGGGGTGGTATTAGTACCTATTTATAGGATTGTCAAGAAGTTTCAACAAGCTGATGGACAGAACTTAGTACGTGGCACATAGTATCTGTGTATGCGTTTGTGTATGTGTTAGCGGCCATCATCAATATCATCATCATTATCATCATTTGGTTTGTTTTTCTATATGGAAAAGAAACTCTGGTTAGGATTAGTGTTTATTTCTGAGTCTCAGTGACACTGTAGCAAGGAATTGAGAATCTAGTACTATTCCCTTCACAATGGAGAGTGTTTATCTGCCCTTTTGTATCAAAACAAGGGGTCGTTCTAAAATTGGTGGACCACTGAGATTTCACTCTATTATCCCTTCTATTATCCACCACTCTCAAATGTCCCAAGTCACGTCTGTCACTTTCACTTTAAGAGGCAATGAGGAGGAAATGAATGATTAAGAACAGACATGGGTACAAATGGCACCTATCTTTTTTTTTTTTAATTTTTAATGTTTTTATTTATTTTTGAGACAGAGAGTGACAGAGCATGAGCAGGGGAGAGGCAGAGAGAGAGGGAGACACAGAATCCAAAGCAGGCTCCAGGCTCTGAGCTGTCAGCACAGAGCCCGATGTGGGGCTCGAACCCATGGGCTGTGAGATCATGACCCGAGCCGAAGTCGGACTCCCAACCGACTGAGCCACCCAGGCGCCCCCAAATGGCACCTATCTTACCACAAGGCCATTGGTCTACTGGATTCTTTAAAGCAAGGGCTAAGCTTCTTTCTACACCACATATTAAGGTGCTTGTGAGAAGATAAGGTTTGCAATGTCAGTCAAGGTGATGTGTTGAATGGCAGCATACCTCTGATTGATGATCAGTTTGAGGTAGGGTTCTGTGTTCTCAGAGGACCTAGGTGGGATTGCCTCACAAGAACCCAGCGAAGATGGAGAACGGAACAAGGTTTCTTTTTGTATCTCTGATCTGATCTTGTCACAATAATCTTTGGCCTTTGATGAAGCTATTGGGCAATATCAGGCCTTTCAATTTCAGAATACCATGTTACTAGCAAATTGTAAGATATAGGAAGATAATCCTTACTTTCATGGATAAATGTTACCAAATGCCATGTATCTTAAGGACTAGGTTTATAGTCGTTGCAAGGGGTATCTCTTGCATATCAATTGTGAATAGGAAAGGTTGATTCTGGGTAGTTATGGAGAGGCGAAATTAGACCTACAGGCAGGTCTTTGTTTATAGCAAATTAGCTCTCCTATTTCTTTCACCTGCAAAATTACTGGTGGTGCTGACTGCCCCCTCCTCCTCTCCCTCACCTCATTGTTCGCATCTCTTCTTGCTCTTCTTTATGTTCACATTGTTGTGGCCTCATTATGATGGCAACAGAGAGTCTATTTCCCATTTTGACTATTTTAATTTCTTTCTCTAACCACTCACCCATGACACAGGAATGTGTTTGAATTTTCAGTATTAGTTGCAAAGCTCTCCCTCTTCCAGGGAGTAGAGGTGGTTTCCTAACAACCAAACATGATCCAGTTCCTTTTTTTTTCTTAAATTTTTTTAAATGTTTGTTTTTATTTTTGAGAGAGGGAGCGAGTAGGGGAGGGGCAGAGAGAGAGAGGGAGACACAGAATCGGAAGCAGGCTCCAGGATCTGAGCTGTCAGCACAGAGCCCGACGCGGGGCTCGAACCCATGAACCATGAAATCATGACCTGAGCTGAGGTTGGACGCTTAACCGACTGAGCCACCCAGGCACCCCAATCCAGCTCCTTTCAAAGAGAGGAATTTCTTATACCTGTGGTGATGACTCTGTTCTATCGTGGCACAATGCAGGACTCCACTGCAAAGCCGAGGATGCTATGCAGAAGATGAAACACACAGGGAAGCACTGGCAGATCCTCGTACTGAGATTCTTTTTCCACGTGTCATTTGTTAGCACTTTCTCAACTTTTTATTATGAGTATTTTCATACCTACAGAAAAATAGAATAAATAGTACAATAAATACCCATAACTTACCAGTCCATTTCAACAATTGTTAATATTTTGCCATATTTGCTTTGTTTATATACACAGATGCTCACACATATGTGTATATATTATTATATATTTTTCTTCAGCAAGAAAGAGTATTTAAGAATCTATATATTTCTGAGGCTATAGATAAATCACTGATACCTGTATCCCCCCATCAAAGCGTTGAACCACTTTTTTTGGCATCTCAGAAACAAGTGCTAAAACATAAGGAGAATGTAGTTGTGCTTGATTCTATGTGAGGACCAGCTCAGTGATCAACTTCTATTTTTTTTTAAATACTTATTTATTTTGGGGAAAGCATAAGTGGGGGGAGGGGCAGAGAGAGGGGAACAGAGGATCTGAAGTGGTTCCAGCACTGACAGGGTGACAGTGTGGGGCTCTAACCCATGAACCCTGAGATCATGACCTGAGCTGAAACCAAGAGTTGGATTCTCAACCGACTGAGCCACCCAGGCACCCAATCAATTTCTATTTTAAATATTTGTTTATGTGTGCTTCGTGTTGGGAACTTTTAAGTGACTTTCTCTGAAGCTGTGTGGTGAGCTGCAGAGACCTGCTATCATTGGAGCACAGGTGTTCATGTCCTGTCCCCACTGAACAACGTACAAGCCCGGTGCTCCGGGCTGGACCACTCACATAACCTCACTGGGATGAAATTTCTTCTGGAAGTAAAAGAGGCTGGGCTAGGTCATTGAAATGGCTTCCTTCACTTCTGAAATACTGAAATTCTAAGAACCAAGTTGAACAAACCTAGATAGAGTGGAGAACTTTCAAGAAACATTTTACATATAGATTGAAATTTGCAGAAGGTCAGTAAATTCCACATAATTTCATGGTCAGTGAGGAGAAATTATGAATCTAGGACTTAGCACTGGTAATAGCAATCAGAGGACAGACCATCCCTGATATTTGACTTTTCAGAAAACCTAGGTGCAAAGTAGTGTTGTGGATTTGATTTCTTTTACATTCAGTTACAGCTGAAAAGGTCCAAATGCCTACCACCTTTTTGAATAGATGTGGAGTATGTAGCTGCTTTCTTTGGTTATTACTGGAACTTCCAAGTGATTTACCTATTTAAACATCTGTATCCTGCATTTCTTCTGTATACCATATCTGTGCTGGGGTAGGGGCATGGGTCAAGAATGACTGGGAAAGATGGATTCATATTGTATGTCAAGTGAAATATCATTTTAGTTAGATCATATATGAAGTTGCCTTACAATGTTTAGGGAAGACTTACGTTTTTCCCCCCTTTTTTCAAATGTAGACTTCTGAGAATAATATGACTAGGTCAAGTACACAGTAAGCTTTTGAGAAATTATCCTTTTTTTTTTCTCCTTTCAAGAAGTGATGAAGACTTTTTTTTTTATCTTTTGATATAAATCAGTTGACAATATGAACATTTATTTGTCATCTTGGATATAATCTGTTGATAGCAAGCTGCATACATAGCCCTTAGCACACAGACATAATAGAAGCTGCAGTCTGATATTGGTTAGTGAAATTTTCAGCAAAATCTTGTTAATATAACATCTGTTTTATTAAATGGCATTAAGAGATAGAGGTGTTCTCTCTTCCTCATGTAAATATCTTTCCGCTGCCTACCTGCCAGTTTGGGTTCCCTAAAGTTAATTCTTCCTCAAGTTTTTTTCCTCAAGTTTTGTTTTGTTTTGTTTTTAACTATTTGATGAGAAGATTACACTGCTACAGGCCAGCTAAAAGGGATGTATTATTTGAACCGCTTCCATTGTTTTTAAAATCATTGTTTGTGTTGTAATCCTTTCAAAGAGCCAGCCAGTAGCTGCTTTCCTGTTTAAAGAGTAAGCTCTTTCCATTGGCAGATCACCTTCATTTAATCCTCTGAAAGCACACACTAAATTCTTAGCAACAGTGCATTTTTAGCATCAGGAATGAACTACCAAGAAAAACTGAATATGGTAAACAAGTAGAAAAATAAGCCTCAGTTGTCTAAGAAGGTAATTGTTTCTTGCCTTTGGAGCCTTGTGTATATATCCCACTTGGTACAATTAGCCTCTGTAAACATTTGAACTACTTTGTAGTTGAAACACTATATATTTTAGGAAGCAGATGAAGGAAGGTTTTTCAGGTTGATTCCTAATACAGCAAGTTTACTTTTCATCGTTGGTGCTATTTTGAGGTTTTATTGCATTAAAATGTATCTGTGTTGTTAATATAAACCTTCAACCAGTGTGCTTAAATATTGGAAGCTAGCAGGATGTGGAACAAGCATGGCCTTGTGGAGAATACCACCCTGGCCCGAGTCAAGTGTAGAACGCTGCAAACACATTGTGCTAATTTTAGCTTACAAAGAGGATGAAGATAAACTGCCTACCGCTAGTTTGCCATATGCTATCCTGGTGATAATATTCAAGTGCAAAATATTCCATAGAGAGCCTTATTGTTTCAGTAAGAGAAGCTTGGATAAGAGTTAAGCAAATTTCTGCTCAGTAAGTTTATAAGAAATAATGAGGTAAAACAATTCTCAAATGCAGGTAGATGAAATCTGCTAAATTTATTTCGGCTTTATTGACTTTCATGGGAGTTGACAGAATTAGTTTTGGTTTATATTTGATCCAATTTTATCTATTTTTCACATGTAAATCTTAAAAATCAATCTGAATAAATATTGATCTCTTTCAGAAAGGCAAAAATATAGTTTGGATTGCATAAAACTGCTTAAAGGACAGCATCCCTTGAAGTTCCATAAAGGAATAAAGCAATCTGTTCAACTGGTTTTAAAATAACACTTTAAAAAGCCTTTTTAAAAATGAAAAAGTCAAAATCCATTACATTTCCCTATTTGGCAAATTCAGCGCCTACAGTTTCACCGAAGAGTGTTTGACCTATTTATTTGTCACTGAGACCACTTCACAGTGAAGGGATTGTTAGTTCCTGCAAAACTGAGAAAAATCCAATGTGCATAGCGCATTTGCAGATGGAAACAGACTGTGTAGCCGGATTTGGAGGGTGGGTTGGCTGGAAGCTTTGTGTTAACAACTGGTGAAAAGCTTGACCTTTGTGTGACCTAGGTCAAACAAACCCCCAACTCAAGAGTTCTCCTTTGACATGGATACCTGTTTGGAGAAGGAGGCCAAAAAGGGGAATGGAGATAAAATTATGTTATGGAATTGCAAGCTGACTTCTTTAAAAGTTCTAGTTTGCTTGACTGTTTGGGGCCAAGCATCTGTCCTAGGGCATCACAAAGGACCACAAATCTGTTTGCAAGTATCAAAGGGAGTAGATGATAGGGAAACATTTCTTGCTTTCTTCTTTCACTGATACAGGCAATGCATTGGTTTTTTTCTTCCCCCGATGCAATATGATCTGGGTTGTGATTCACAGGGTTGAATGAATGGGCTGAACTCCACTGATGAAAACATTTGATAATGTGGAAAATAAAAACCCTGGCAAGGAGGAGATGGCAAGGCTTCCATTGTTTGTCCCCACACTTTGTTTTTATAGGGGTTCTCACAGGAACAAATAAATTGGAGTAAATAAAAGCAAACCAGCACTGTTAGTTCGTATCGTGGCCTCGCACATGCTCACAAGTCGACCCTGGCAGGAAACTAGCAAGGGTCTGTTCCCAACCATTTGCGTTGAATCTTTATCTCCCTGGTTCATTGTTTGCCACTGAGCGCTTCGACCTCAGCTTCCCAAGTAAAAGCTTCCTGTTGCTTGCTTTTAAATATAGTTCCGTTAAAACAACAACGATTTTAAAAATGGAGAAATGTATTAAGGAAGCCAACCGATATTAACAAGGAATAAAGCAGGTCTAGTCCAATGTGATTCTAAAACTTCAGGGCTCAGATCACATGGCTGGTTACCCCTGATGCAGTAAAAGTCTCCTTTTAGGTACTCAACTGTAGGAACCCGTCTTATGCCTTCACAGGAGGTCAAAAGTGAAGGAGAACAATGAAAACGGTCAGTGTTTCTCCACATCTGCCCTTTTGCTGTGTTCGGTGGCACTTGTTTTAACTTTTCAGCATTGTTTGTGGCCGGGAGGTTCTGCCTTTGCAATTGCAGGTTAGAGGAAAACCCATCCTTTCTTAATCCTGCCGCTGCTCCAAGGTCCTTTAATGTCAGTCTATCTGAAAAATCGTGTCCATTCCTGTGGAAAATATGGTTCTGATTCCACCTTAATGGGTGGGGGTTACTCTGATACTTCCTGCAATTTTGGAGGAAAGGGCAGCGGTTTTCTCAGGCCTCGGATATAAACAACATTGTTTATGCTGTTTCCACTCTTCTAGTCCTCTGTTTGTGCAGGCCCTAACACAAGCAGGTCTGTTTTGCATTTAAAAAATTAGTGTATGTTTTCAGAATCAATCTATCAAGTTAGGCCAAGAAATGTTGTGAGAATGCATGGCTGGGGGTTACCAAGTTCTGGCTTTCAAAACTTGCTTGACAGCCATCGATAGTGATAGCTCTGGTTCTCCACTCTCGTGATGGCAGCGGGGGCGGGGTGGGGGGGGCTTGGTACACGCCCTTAAGCCCGTGATGAAAGTGATCATATTTGGGTTCCTCTCCCCTGCTCATTGCATAACACACAGAAAAATTACCAACACCAGCCAAATGACCCTTTATGAAGAGAACGCCTATCGTGCTAGAATGTGAACAACATTGTGGAACTACAGTATATTGTAGATGGTTAATAATGGATCTGTTAAAACTACTGGTAGTACAGTGAATTCAGATCTACAGGAAAGTAGCTCGTTAAACTGCAAGAGTGAGCATCTGCTCACTTACTTGTGTGTGTATGTGATGGAGGAAGGCCAAGTGGAAGGTGGCTAGAGGGGCCTCTAACACAAGCAAGCCCTACAAAGACAAAAGGCACAGCCACAGACACCTTTCTGTCTGTGTGAACTGTCACTGCCCTTGTAGACACAACTCCACGTGTTCTGTAGGAGGGAGTGAGAAAATAGGCTATGCCTGCAGGTTGTTTCGATCCATGAGTGCAGGATGCACACTTCTTTGGCAGTTTTCTGAAGTGGGACTCTGGAGTGCTGACGTCTTAATTTCTAACCCAGCTCCATTTTCTACATTCAGCACTGCACAAACATGGTCGATCCCTCTTTTACTTGGTTGCCTTTTCTGCCTTGCTTTTGAGACTGCCTCCTGGGCACAAAGCTAAGAAAATCGCCGCTCTCATCTGGCTGGGTCCAGCAGGAGAAGACTGTCAGGAGAATGCAAATGTTCATTCCTGTATGCAAGTCTCCAGTGGATTCCAAGCTGAGCATTCCCAGCCTCCATCAGCTTGTTCCTAGAGATCCCCAGAGCAGAGGCCCCGGGGAACTTCTTAGTTGTTTGTGCAGAACTTCTTGGTTGTTGGCTGTTCTATGTGACGGCCAGACATCCCACATGGATGCTAGTGAAAATTGCAGTTATGTGGTGACTGTTGGACACTTGGAATATCAGTTGGAAAACTCTTTCTTTTTCCTATTCAAAAGATTGGAAACTTGTCTCATTGCTCTAAGGAGAGTTGCATCTTCTTAGTTACATTGTTGAACACATTTTGGGGCCTGTTACTGCACCCTTACTTTTGGATAAGTCATGTCACTCATTCCCATGCAGGCATATCCCATCTTCATAAAGAGGAATCAGAGAAAGCTGATGTCCCACCAAGGTGGCCTTTAAACTTTGGGGGTAGACTCTGGGACATTGTTGCCTGGAAGAAAGGCCTGTGTAGCATAAACACATAAGCATATGACCCATGGTATTAAAACCCTAAACTCCATGGGGCACCTGGGTGGCTCAGTCGGTTAAGCGTCCGACTTCAGCTCAGGTCACGATCTCGCAGTCCGTGGGTTCGAGCCCTGCGTCGGGCTATGGGCTGATGGCTCAGAGCCTGGAGCCTGCCTCCGATTCTGTGTCTCCCTCTCTCTCTGCCCCTCCCCCATTCATGCTCTGTCTCTCTCTGTCTCAAAAATAAATAAACATTAAAAAAAAAAAAAACCTAAACTACATAAGACTAGCTTGTCTAAGAGATCACCTGCTATCTCTTAACACCATAAGGCAGCTGGTATTAACAGAAATGCCTGTACTTACCATTGAGTCTGGGACTCAAGCCTCTCCTCATCCCCCTGCCACTCTCCCAATGATATGATTATTAGTATTTGAACAAGAATGCATACTCTGATTCCATCTGTTGTAATTCATCCTCTACCAGTTTAATGTGGGACCTTGCTGTATTCCTAACTATAATATTTGTACCTTATTTTACAGTTATGTGTTGGACCCCGAGTCATCTTAAGGACTGAGGGATTCAAGTCTTGGTAGCTATTATTATTATTATTGTGGTAGCTATTTCCTTATAAATGAATTCCCCTTTTCAACTATATCTTTGGAAAATGATCTTGGTTTTCTTCCACCATCTTATCAATAGTAATACATTAAGCCAAGAAGTTGTAATCACTCTTCACACAGCCTCTCTGTGGAGTGCATAAAAAAATATATCCACGTTATGATGTCAGTTTCCATTCATTACAAATGACCAGGGACGAAATATTCCTGGCCATTTGATCCCACCTTTTGTGGTGCCTTATGACCCCCCCCCCAACAGTAAACCAAACAGTCCACTGTCATGCTCTCTCTAATGTACTTTCTAATAAATAGGCCAGCTGAAAATAATGATCTTCATTAAATGTAAAATGATCATTTTAACTGCTTCTACTGTGACTGACCCATACAGCACTTAATCACACCCATTTAAGCAGATGGAAGGAGAGAGAGAATGAAGATACGAGTGGATCATCTGTCTATATTTTGCTTCGTGGCAATATGAGTAGAATTTCAGCTAAGGATGATTTTCTAGCCATCTCTTTGTTTCCTGTGGTGCATATGTAGGTGGCGGTGTGTGGGCTGTATAGAAATATAGGCTTAAGCAGGCTGATGAAGATCACACTTCTTTAGTTCACTTGTGACAGACAGAGTGGCCTGATGTGAGAGGTGTCCTCGGCCTTTCCTCTCCTTTCAGTCGGTTGAATCAACCAATCAATCCATTGTTCCATAGGTAAGAAAGAGCTCTCCTCGTATAGAAAGGAGGATTTAGCAAATGCCTGGAATCCATGACCAAATTCTTTGTTAAATTTTCCTAATCATGAATTCTGTATATTACACACATATGGAGAGAGTGGAACTAACTCCAGACAAGAAATTTAACTTTTTTTCTGTAGAGAAACGAAAACTGTGAAGTTGCTTTTCTGTCGTCTCACCCACCCCCTGCCCCATTAACTCCACATAAATCTAAATAAGTTTATGATTTCAGTCAGCCATCAATTCAGCAAACACTGGCTGCCTGCTAGTGGTGGGCCCTGAGGATGTCCAGTGGTGAACAAGACCTATTTACTGTGCTCACAGAGTTAATAAATTAGCGGGAATGACTGGTATATACGCAGGCCATGGAAATATGCTGTAATACCGGCTATAATTATTTGCACGTGGAAAATGCGTCTACCTCTCTCTTGGCAGATCCTGGAAGTTCTCCTCAAGAGGGGGCATTTTGGGGGCACCTGGGTGGCTCAGTCGGTTAAGCATCCAACTTGAGCTCAGATCATGATCTCATGGTTCGTGGGTTAGAGCCCCGAATCGTGCTCTGCACTGACAGGGTGGAGCCTGCTTATGATTCTCGCCCTCTCTCCCTTTGCCTCTCCCCCACTTCTCTCTCTCTCTCTCTCTCTGTCTCAAAAATAAATAAATAAACATAAAAAAAGAAGGGACATTCTTTACAATATTTCACAATTTTCCCAAGAGTTTTCCTGTATGTTATTCTACTTGCTCCTTACAACACCCCTCTGAATTAGCTACTTCCTTATTCCCACTAGCCCTTTGTGGATGGTGGCATGGAGGCTTAGTAGAATTGAGTCACTTCACAAAGCCACACAGACAATAGTGACTGGCCTGGAACTTCAGACCCGGGCTCTGACCTGTAGGTCAGTCATGACTACATATGTTTGGGGAATTGTGGAACTTGGAAAGATAAGAATGTGGCTTGATGTTGTGAAATCACTGTGTGACCATCTGGGATTTTGCCCCTGATTCACTGTTAAGTTTAGGAAGACCTGGAACCATCATTCCACATTCAAATAGCCCAGGCTCCAAACACCCACTTTCCCATTAAAAAAACAAAACAAAACAAAATGAGGAAAACAAGCATGTGTAGAAGAGAGGGAATTAACATGATCACTGAGCTCAGCGTGATTTTGGTTTTCATCCTTTCTTTCATGCTAACATGGCTCCAAATGCCTTGAAAGTGTTTAGGCTTCTAGGGGCGCTTGGGTGGCTCAGTTGGTTGAGTGTCCGACTTCGGCTCAGGTCATGATCTCACAGTTCGTGGGTTTGAGCCCTGCATCGGCTCTGTGCTGACAGCTCAGAGCCTGGAGCCTGCTTCAGATTCTGTGTCCTCTTGTGCTGCCTCTCCCTCACTCATGCTCTGTCTCTCTCTCAAGGATAAATAAAACACTTAAAAAAAAAAAAAAAGAAAGTGTTTAGGCTTCTCTGATGGAGATTATCTTCCCATTATGTATTTTTTTAAGTTCTTTTTTAAAAATTTGTACTTATTTATTTTAAGAAAGAGAGAGAGAGAGTGTGTGAGCAGGGAAGGGGCAGAGAGAGAGGGAAAGAGAGAGAATCGCTGGCAGGCTCCACACCTAGGATCCTATGACCCCAAGATCATGACCTGAGCAGATATCAAGAGTCCGACGCCTAATTGACTGAGCCACCCAGGCACCCCTATGACTATGCATTTTTTTAAATGTTTATTTATTTATTTTTGAAAGACAGAGAGAGAAACCCAAACAGAACTGATAGTTCTGCTCTGAGTGCAGAGCCTGACGTGGGGCTCCATCCCATGAACCAGGAGATCATGACCTGAGCCAAAATCAAGAGTTGGATGCTCAACTGACTGAGCCACCCAGGCACCCCTGATTATGTGTTTTTAAAACTTAATCATACTCATGTTTTTTTTGACCAGAGAGCAGACAGCTGCCTAGCTTCGGGCCTGTGGTGACCCACCATACAGCTTTCAAGCAGTCTTTTTGCTCAGACTGGATGGCGCCAGTACCTGTCCTTTCCTTTGGTTGTCTCTACTAGGGAGGAGACTTGTTGCCCCAAATATGGTGGGGATGCCTGACTCAGGGAGAGTTATTTCAGAGGTTTCTGGAAAGAAAAATGAGATACAGAGAGGATGGCCATGTTTCCCACATCCCTTTCAGCATCCAATCCGGAAATCGTACTCTCACAGACCATCGGGATTTGAATGGATGTGATTTGGGGCTGTTTCCCAGTTTGGCATGCCAGATAGGAAGAAGGTAGGGCACGCTGAGGCTTAGGAGCCCTGCTAGAATCTCAGTGACACAGAGCCACTGGGCAGCAAGCAAGAGGAGGCTGGGGCAGGGCTGAAGCATTTTCGTGACTGAAAGGAATGAGGACTTGGAGCACCTAACCTTAATATGAAAGCTGGCCTCTGCGGCGGCAGCTGGGTGGTCCAAGACATAGCGTCCAAAGGGTGCAGCAAGTTCAGGCCTGGCATCTCGGATACCCGGTCTGATAGGTGGGACCAGCAGCAATGAATTCTAGGCCACAGGCCAACTCAGAAGGCAGGCAGGGCTGGGATTGGAGTTCTGAGGTCTGTTTTCAAGGGAGAGAATCCCCTCCAGCTGGCACTTCACGGGAGCAGTATTTAGCCCCGGGAAAGAAGACCGGCAGGGGCTGGGGTAGGGGAGGAGAGTAGAGATTCCCTGCCAGCTTGCCTTTGGGGTCAAGACTAGGCCCAGAAGAGGACTAAAAGCAGAGCAGGGAATCCAGAGTCATGCCCACGCCTGAAGATCTTATCTGCATGAGGAGGGGGTGGTGGATGGGGTTATTTAAGCTACAGGACAGCAGTTACTGCTGTGAATCTAGGTCCAGGGGACCTCTAGAAAGATCTAGGGTCCAGGGGACCTAGATTCATGGAGCCGAGGCCACTCTGACTCCTCCAGTGTCTGTGGGATGATTGTGTTGGAAACCCAGGGGGGCCTGGGTGCCAGGTAGACTTTCTGTAGAGGCAGCTGCAGGAGCTCAGAATGAGATGAGAACAGGCTGGAGAAGAAACGAGGTGCAGAGTGCTGTAAAGACTAACATCCTTTCTGTGGGGAAAGACGATTTCTGCCTTTCGTAGATGAGAATAGTTCCTGGATTCTGCTACTTGCTTCTTGCCCCGGGTGGATTTCAGATTACCATGCAGGTGATGTCATCACTGAAAACCCCGGTGGATGTGGAATGCTGCCCCCCTGGGGGTGGGGGGCAGCCTGAGTGTCTTCTGTTCCACGCTGGTATTTCACCCAAGCAACCTTGTTTGCATTTCTGTATCCCTCCTGGAGAGGAGACTTTCCTTTCTTTGATACATAAACGGTGAGAGAAAATAAACTTTCCTGCGAGCTTGCGGTCAGTCCCTTTTCCCCTCTTCCTTTCTGCTGTGGCCCATTCAGCGTGGACTTCCCAGGTTCATAGAATGCATGGTGGTCTGCAGAGAGGGCAGTTTCCTCCCTGCATTCCTACTAACAGAACTTCGGGTTTCTGGTGTGGAGGCACACTTGAAAACCATTCGTGTGATGCTGGAAAACATACGCTTTGTAGTTCATTATTGTCCCTGTCCTTTCATAGATGACCACTTTTAACTCCTGAGCAAGGGAAAGAGCCGTACTCTAGGTAGCTCGGGGCTCCCCTCTGCATGCTGATGGCTGGTAACTCAACTTCATACCCTACATCAAGTCTTTCTGTAGGATTTTCTCCTTTCGTTTTTGGAGGCACATTCAGGACAATTGCCTCCCTTTTTTGCCATGCGGCTGTTTGGCATCCTCCCGTTCTTGTGTACTTTCTTTGGATCTATATACACTTGATATTTGTTTTCTTCCTTGTACACTTCAGAGGTGGTTTTCATATTTAACCTCTTCCATTATCTTTGACTAAGGAAGACCTGTGTGGCCCCCTTACTTCGTGTCTCTTCCTTCTCTGACTTCAGTAGAAAGAGTATGATTCAGGGGTATTTATGAAGTCTGCACTATCGGTTAGGCTTTGTGCTGGCTGTGGACAGCATGCAGCAACGGGAAAAGACACCGTTACTGCTCGAGATCTTTCTAGAGGTTAAAGAAATGCATCTTGATTGTTATCTAATGTCATGGGTTAAGTGGAGAGAGTAGTTCTGGAATGGTTAGGAGTTTAGCTTTGAATCTGATTTGGCTTTGAATTCATAGTGAGCTCTATTTCCTTATCTGTACGCCGGGGCCATTGCAAGCATGCCATGAAGTAATTCAGAAAAGCACTCAGTAAAGTATGTATTCTCCGTGGAGCTCATCATTGTCAGTAAGTATGAGTTGTTTTTATTGGCTATGAAAACAGTTTGAAAAAAACAACACAAGGGAAGGACTTGTTGTTTAGAGAGAGAGGGAGCATGGGTGGATACACACATGCCTGTGAGAGTGGGGGAGGGGCAGAGGAAGAGAGAGAAAGAATCTTTAGCAGACTCTATGCTCAATGCAGAGCCTGGTGTGGGGCTCGATCCCATGACTCTGGGATCATGACCTGAGTTGAAATCAAGGGTCAGATGCTCAACTGACTGAGCCATCCAGATGCCTCGAAGGATTTTTTAAATATGGAGAAATTGACTTTTTAAAAAAACTTTGTTTTTACCATAAGTAACCTCGGTTTCTAACTTTTTTTGAGGATTAATCAATGAAAAATAAAGGCCAAACAGTTTCAAGTGTCTAGTAAGTGCTCAATAAATGTTAGTTTTTATTATTACTGTTATTCTTGCTGTCTAGATAAGACATGGACCATACTTGAAAATTAGCTTTTTTTCTTCTTCTTTTTTTAAATCTACCCCCGCCTTTTTTTTTTTTTTTTTTGAGAGAGAGAGGGTGCAAGTGAGAGAGGGGGAGGGAGAGAGGACAAGAGAGAGAGAAAGGGAGAGAGAGAGGGAGAGAGAGAGAGAGAGGCGGGGCACACCTGAAGCTGGGCTAGCGCTCACAAATGGTGAGATCATGACCTAAGCCAAAGTCAGATGCTTAACTGACTGAGCCGCCCAGGCGCCCCCATTTTTCTATAGTGCATCTCACTTGTCCTAGACCTTAAAGATACTTTCTTAGATGGTATAATGAGTTTCCATATTTGTAAATTAAAACCAAAAGCCTTTACTATTAATCACCACGGAAATGTTATTTGGAGAACAGAGGACAAGGTATTATGAATTGACCTATGTTGTGTGGGGGATGAGAACTTGCATTAATAAAACTGTTTCCAGTGTATCACTGTCCAGCCCTAGGCTGCCAGTGTCTTGGGGTGGGGGGGGGTTAGGTAGCACCGTCCACCCATTTTCCTCTGAAGCACACAAGTCACTCCAGGACTCTTTGCGGGGGGGAAAAAGAAAAGAAAACATTAAAATGATATGCAGTGCTAGGAGAATGGGTGTATACATTTTGGAAAAGTGTCTCCTAGGAATGAGAAAGGGATGGCGGAAATGGGGAGACATGATGAGAGTGGCCGTGATTGTTTCCCTGCTTACAGTGCGGGGCTCAGAGAAAGTCCTTGGTAGCAAAACAACCACAGCAACGGGCATTTGTTGAGCTAAGCCAGCGCTGCTGGGTGATGCGTTCAGCGTTTTATGCAGCTTATTTTATTTCATCTATTCTATAACTCTCAGAGATAAGTACTATTACTATGCTTTTTTTTTTTTTCCAGAGGGGTGAAACAGAGGCTTGGGGGGTTAAGTAGTAACTCGCTCAGGGTCGCACAGCTATCAAGCAGTGAACGTAGACAATCCGACTCCAGAGACTAAACTGTTCTCCGGTATTACCTCCGGGGCAAGAAGTGAGGTGTTCCATGTGCTGAGGAGATGAAGGAAGAGAGAGGGCTGTGGCACTAACAGAAAGGCGAGCGGTCCCTTGGAGACATCCTGGCTTGTTCTGATTCTCTGGTTAGTCCTAGAGACATCATGAGGTTATGCTCAAAATGAGGACCTGAACAGCCTTTTCCCCATTCTTGTCCGCTGGGTGTGGGGCCAGTCCTCGCCGTGTGCAGTGAGGGGAGACTGTCCCACCTTCCACTGTAACTAGGCACCTGCACACATCCAACACTTCCTAGCTTTATTTGCCTAGAGGGGAAGATCCTCCAGAACCTTGCTACAATGCACACCGTGGTCCCTGGACCTGCATCGCAGCATCCACAGCGCCTGGGAGCTTGTTAGAAATGCAGAATCTTAGGCTCTGCCCCTCTGAGTCTGAAACTGCATTTTAACAGGATCCCTGGTGCTTCGTAAGTACATTACCTTAGGAGCAGCACTGCTGTAGAAGTTCCTTCATCCTTACCATGCCCACCAAAGCAAGTCAGCACCTTACGCCTGTCCCTAATTAGCCGAGTGACTGTATGTGTGCCAGAGAAACTCTACCGAAGAACCGAAGTCTTGGATAATCAGAGAGAGGTTTAGATGGAATAACAGACATGATGCCAGTAATTCTCAAACCTTTTCTTTCAGAAACGGTTGGATTTTCAGATGGTTTTACAATAAGAGAAAAAAACAAGCTTTCATATTTTTTACCCCAACTTTCTTGCCTGTTTTCCTTCTAAGTAAACTTAACATCGCTTTTTTTTTATTATTAATTTTTTAGTGTTTATTTTTGAGAGAGAGAGAGAGAGAGAGCATGACCTGGTGGGGGGGGGGGGGACGGGGACAGAGAGAGAGGGAGACACAGAATCTGAAACAGGCTCCAGGCTCTGAGCCGTCAGCCCAGAGCCCGATATGGGGCTCAAACCCACAAACCATGAGATCATGACCTGAGTGGAAGTCAGATGCTTAACCGACTGAATCACCCAGGTGCCCCAACACCACTTGATTCTTAATGACTTCCCAGTATACATGTTACAACCTAGTTCCATTTTACTTGGAATGCAAAGAAACCTCTCTGTACAGAATGCCATCTGTTTGTTTCCCCCTTGACCCACAGCATTCCCTCTTGCTCCAACTTTTACCTTACCTACCTCAGGGGGTACTTCTCCCACCAAACCACACTTGCCCTGCAGCTGCCTCCTCGCCCTTCCTGCACACACCATGCCCTTCCCTCCTACCTTCTTATGTACTGAGAGCAGATGAAAAGGGATGAGGAGCCCATGAGGACCTTGAGAGAAGATCCCCAGGAAGCCAGGAGGGTCAGAAGATAGACCAGTGCCCTGAGTAAAGCACAGGCTCCATCTAGCTACGCAGACCAGTGAAGTGAGGGCAGACACGTGAAGTTTCTACGGAACGTAGACACGTTTTCCTGGTTTATCCGCGGCCATTTAAGAATGATGTGGTCCAGATGAACAGAATTTTACTTTTTTAAATATTAAAAAATTTAGGGCATTTTAGGAAAATGTTTTCAGACTACACATACACTGTATCATATCTAATTTTAACAAGCTTAAAGAATTTTTTAAACTCAGTAGATATTTGATTTATGGCACTATGCTACATATTTCTTTGTTTACCGCCTCTGTAGCATTTATAGGGCTGTTTTCCCCTATGCTAAAGGGCCCTAGTGTGCTATGCTTCTTAGGTTTTTATTTTTTGCCTTTTTATCATCTTACATTATTATAAAACTCTCAGTCTACAAACTATGAGGCAGGAAACCCGATGAGTAAACCTTTGAAAACTTCATCTAAAATACACATAACAATTCTCTGATTAAAGGTCTTACGGTCATTTCTCTGTAAAAAATATATGAGCTTTGCCACATATAATCTGTGATTCTAATCCACTGGTTCTCAAACTTGGCTGTACATTTTAATCATCTTGGAGCTTTACAACTCATTAATGCTGGGATCTCACCCTCCGAAATACTAATTTAATTGGTCTTGGGTAGAGTGGAGGCATCAGGAGTTGTAAAAACTACCACATGATTCTATGTGTAGCCAAAGTTGAGAACCAATTCAACCACTTCTAATCTGCATGTCAGGAACTTTGTTTTTAAATCCTCCTTTTCAAATGTATTCTATATAATTAAGTTTGTTGGAGAAGTGACCTCTTTGATAAATGAATGTTATCTTGTCTGTGTAAGCGTACGTATATATACACACACGCATACGTGCATATATACATGCACACATGCAGAATATGTTGAAGTTTAAAAATAAATTATATGGCAAGGTTTGAGGATCTCACAGAAATAAATGGTGTGTGTGTGTGTGTGTGTGTGTGTGTGTGCGCGCGCCTGTCTATAAGATCCCATGTGTGGCATTTGTTTTCTGCTTTTGTTTTTACTAAGAAATTTATTTATTTTCATGGTTAAAAAGAATGTTGTGACCATTCATTAATATATGATTTATATATTTGGGGAAGAATATCTCGAGGAATTTGTCATGCATTGCTATAACATTAAAAAGGTAAAGTACTAGTTCCTAAAATGCTTTCTGAGATGTTGATTCAAAACAAAAGTTTATGACTTCTGTACTGTTTTACCTTTGCAGTTGTAAGCATATTTTCTTTCTTTTTTCCTTAGAAAACGATGGGGGGATTTCCATTTTGTTTTACTGTTGGTATAAATACAAAGGTTTCAGTAATATTTTGCAGTGCACTCACATCCTGAAGTTTCTAAGACTTCATTAAGAAGTTATGCTGTTTTTGCAGGGATTTTCCATGGTGTTTAGCCGTAAAAAAAAAAAAATGCTGAATGGTTGAAAAATGAGTAAAAATCTGTGCTTTTTTTTCTTTCCTATTCATCATTGCTGTTTGTCCTCTGTGGATAGGTAACTAATTTGCTGTTGTTCCCCTGAGGGGAATTCAAGTCAAAAAGTCATATTGAATTACTAGAAAAAGGTATTCCTATCTCAAAAGAACAAAGTACAATGATTAAAAAAAAAAACTTGGAAAATTTAGCCGATTTCTTGGTGCACGTGTATCTGTCCACATTACTCTACTTGTAAAAATACTTACATAAAATAAATCTTAAGTAGACTACAAATTTGAATAATGACCAACTCTGACTGACAAGTCTTATTTTCCATGAATTTAGAAAGTCCTATTTCTTCCCTTAATTCCATCGATGGCATATTAAAATAATTCAAGAGATTTTCTTTGTATTGCACAAAAATGTAAGCATTTTCATTCTAGGTCTTGGTTATTTAATTGGATTCTTTTCATATTTTTTTACCCTGTTGTGTTTTATGCATTATTTGTGTTCTCAGTGAAGAAACATGAAGTGATAGATGCTTAATAGAATGCATTTAATTGTAGTAAAGGAGTGATTGCAAATTTATTTCAATGGGTTGGCAATCCTTAAGTTATAAACAGCCAGATTGTACAAATGTCCTACATATACACACAAGTGTTCAACCAAGATCTCTCACTCCTAGTCTCCTTGCTGTGCATCCCCGGGACCCGTTTACTGTCACCACAATCTCTGTGGAGAAAAGAAAAAGAAAAAGAAAAACTGAGAACAGTAAAAAAGGCATGGCTTCCCAAATGTCTTCAGGGATGAACAGGGGTGGAGTGGTTGAGAGCGGTGGGGTGTAATGACAAGTTTGGAAGGTGATCCTGGGGCTCTTCTGAAAGGCTGGCATCTGTGGCTTAAAACAACAACAAAACTTTCCCAACAGCAGCTGTATTAAAAAAAATTTTTTTAAGCTTTATTTATTACTCTACCTGAAATTCTGCCATTTAAAGATTCATTTGCATTAACAAATTTCCTTTTCAAAGTGCCAACATTTCTGGGAAGGTGAGGGGGCATCAGTTATTCCTGCCTAGTCCCAACCAATTAGTGCTTTCAGATGGCTTTCTACCTAAAGTCTGGCTTAGATCAACTAGATTCAAAGGCTGGGTATTTTGGTTGTTGGGGAATGATAAGTGTGAGCTCAGAGCAAGAAGAGGATAGATCTGGGTGGGGCGTCCACAGTGGGAGGAGGCCGCATGCCTCTCCAAGGCATTGGGCTACTTAGAGCCTCCAGGAGATGGATCTGTGCAATGGGAGTGACAAACAGAAAAGGAGATACTAAAGGCACTTACACGTATTTTAATATTTTCCTAGGCTGACTCTGTATACAGGAATATGAGGAAAAAACTCATCTTCCTCCTTCTTACACTTTCTGACTTCTTGCACCCAGGGCTCAGATGTCAGTTTGAACTTTATTCACTTGATGAATTTCGTTGGCTTTGATGAGCAAACTTTGAGACCTAACCATTCTTAACTTGCTTCCATGTGAAAATATGTTCTACTGTCCAAGAGACCTAGTTACAAATTAACTTCAGAGTGTAATCTGTGCCTACATTGGGGTCTACCTGAATGGACTCATTGCTTTTCCATTGTCCCTCATTCCCCAGTCTTAATCTGGAATCAAAGGATTTTTTAGATTGAACTAGAAAGAGACACTGGGGAATGAGGCTTTATTTGGTAAAATTTATGTAACATCGGGGCATGCAATGGAGAGGACACTGGTGACACCATAGAAATACGTGCGTGGGTTGCTACTCAGAACCCTAGGGACAAACACCCAAATCCTGACTGTGGCCCCTGAGGCTCTAAGTGTTCTTGCTCCTCTTACCTCTCCAATGTCATCTTGTCCTGCCTTCCCAGGTTCCAATTCTGTCGTTGTGCCATGCTTCCAGACACAGGGCCTTTGCAGATGCTGCAATACTTTTTCTGTTCTCTGCCCTTTTAGTCTGCTCACCATACCTGCTTGACTTTTCTCCATCCTTCAGATTCTGCTCAGATTCCTCCTAAGTCAGTTTCCTTTGTTTCACACACTCAGAGATTTACATTTCTTTCTGATGGAGGACAATTGTACATTTATTACTGTGTTTATTTCATTTAACATCTGTGCCCTCTAACTGAAAAGCTCCATAGAAACAAAGACTGTTCCTGATTTTGTTCACCATTAGTGTTTCTAATGGTTCACATAGTGTTTGGGATAGCGTGAGTATTCAATACGTTTTCGTTAAAGAACAAATGAGTGAATGATAAGAGTGACCCCTTACACAAAAGATGGTTACCTATATAGGGCTCATTTAAAAAAAATGTTTTTTAATGTTTATCTTTGAGAAAGTGGGAGAGACAGAGTACGAGTGGGGGAGGGGCAGAGTGAGAGAGGGAGACACAGAATCCAAAGCTGGCTCCAGGCTCCAAGCTGTCAGCACAGAGCCCGGCATGGGGCTCCAACCCACAAACTGGGAGATCATGACCTGAACCAAAGTCAGATGCTTAACCAACTGAGCCACCCAGGCACCCCATATAGGGCTCACTTTTAAAGGCAACACTTCACTCTTTAGAAAAGGAAGCAGGGGGCGCCTGGGTGGCGCAGTTGGTTAAGCGTCCGACTTCAGCCAGGTCACGATCTCGCGGTCCGGTCCGTGAGTTTGAGCCCCGCGTCGGGCTCTGGGCTGATGGCTCAGAGCCTGGAGCCTGTTTCCGATTCTGTGTCTCCCTCTCTCTCCGCCCCTCCCCCGTTCATGCTCTGTCTCTCTCTGTCCCAAAAATAAATAAACGTTGGAAAAAAAAAAAAATTTAAAAATAAAAAAAAAAAAAAAAAAGAAAAGGAAGCAGTATATTCATAGAGAGAGTTACTTTCTCCAGGCTCTGAATCTCCATTTCTTCTCTTAGGGTTCTGTGATGTCAGGAGTCCACTACAGGACAGAATAAGGCTGTGAGCTCATTTCACACTGGTTAACGATTTTTTTTAAATGTTTATTTATTTTTGAGAGAGAGAGATAGAGTGCGAACAAGGTAGGGCAGGGAGAGAGGGAGAGAGAGAATCCCAAGCAGACTCTGTGCTGTCAGTGCAGAGCCTGACGTGGACTTGAACCCATGAACTATGAGATCATGACCTGAGCCTAAATCAAAAGTCAGCCACTTAACCACTGAGGCACTCAGGCGCCCCTCACAGTGGTTAACTATTAACAAATATTTGTCATCTTTAACAGACCTAAATTCAAAGAGAAAGGAAAAGCATCATGGCAAATCTCTGTGAAGCCAATCTGAGGCAGTGTACCTAGACGTTTCTTTTTATAAGGGCCAACAATGTGTTTATTTAAAGTTTGCTTATTCTTTTTTAAAATATATATATTTAATGTTTATTTTGAGAGAGAGAGAACAAGCAGGGGAGGGGCGGAGAGGGAGAGAGAGGGAGAGAGAGAGAGAGAGAGAGAGAGAGAATCAATCCCAAGCAGGCTCTACACTGTCAGCACAGAGCCCTATGCAAGGCTCAAACCCACAAACTCTGAGATCATGACCTGAGCCAAAATCAAGAGTCAGATGCTTAACTGACTGAACGACCCAGGCACCCCAAAAGTTTTCTTATTCTTTTTTTTTTTAGTGTTTATTTATTTTTGAGAGACACAGACAGAGAGTGAGCGGTGCGGGGGGGGGGGGGTGCGGGCAGAGAGAGGGAGGGAGGGAGACACAGAATCCAAAGCAGTCTCCAGGCTCTGAGCTGTCAGCACAGAGGCTGATGTAGGGCTCGAACTCATGACCTGTGAGATCATGACCTGAGCTGAAATCGGATGCTCAACAGACTGAGCCACCCAGGCATCCCAAGTTTTCTTATTCTTAATCTTCTCCCCCACTCTTCTTACCTCTGTCTTTTCAGTCACTGCCTTTAGTGTATCTGTAGCACTGGCCATTCCTTTCCCCTTTTTAGAACCTCACACTGCTATGACAGGTGCCAACATCTAACACCTTACCTTGGTTTCCAAAGGAACCACCTCAGGATTTTCAGGAAAGTCCTAGGTGGTAACATAAAATATAGGAGAATGTGCTTTCCTTTGTTTTGTTTTGTTTTGTTTTGTTTTGTTTTGATCAGTTGAAAATCACTTTAAATTAAGAAGGAATCCTTAAACACCTAAGGATGAGAAGAAATGCAAAAGGGAGGCTGAGTTACTAGAACCCTAATTAGGGGCACCTGGGTGGCTCAGTCGGTTGCGTGTCCGATTTCAGCTCAGGTCATGATCTCACTGTCTTTGAGTTCGAGCCCCACATCGGCTCTGTGCTGACAGCTCAGAGCCTGGGGTCTGCTTCAGATTCTGTGTCTCCCTCTCTCTCTGCCCCTCCCCCACTCACGCACTGTCTCTCTCTGTCTCTCACAAATGAATAAGTGTTAAAAAAATTAAAAAAAAAATAGAACCCTAATTAAAGTTAAACTTAAAAGTTGACCATTGGATTTAGACTATTATGTATTTGTATATTGCCTGCAGATTTGAAGATATATGAAGTCTGCTCCATTTTTCTTGAAAGTGTGTGATAAAACTCAAGAGGTCATAGTAGGTTTTCGTATGTCTTACAAAATCCTTTCTAATGTCTCCTAGGACCCTATGACATGTCAATCTATGACATGTCAACATATCATATACTAATGTCCTCAGATAACCTGTTGCTAAAAAAATTGCTGAGGCAAGTGTGGAGGAATGATGCTATGGGAAAGACTGATCCATGACTTGGCAAAACAAGGAAATGCCAGAGTTTCTAGGGTTTTGTATTTAGCACTGTGTCTATAATCTGAGTCTGGAGTCTCAGCTGAGGGTGAAATTTTCTGCTCAGAGACAGTTGAGTTTCTTTGCTATGATAAAACTGGAAGACGTGTAAAAGTAATATGTATAATTCATTGGGAAAAACAGAGAGAGAAACAAAACTTTTGGTTTATTTTTTGAAGTTGAACTCAGGAAAAATGGACAAACAGCAAGAAATTTTAATTAGGTAAATAGTTTTAAATTGTAATTGAAGGACGTAGGAGCGCATTTTTGAGGGAGGGACTATGGCAAGCATTATGAAGAACTCCAATACTTTAACCCAATCCATCTTTTGTCCAAGATGAGCTTAAAGATTCCAAGGAAGCTTCCCAGCTTTGTAGAATGTGTTTCCTTTATGTTTTCTTATAGTTTAACTGACTTTCCTTCGTGAATATTCTTCAGGACTTTAAGTATGTATCAAAAAGAATTATAACAGCTGGAAATTGAAACTGTGGTTTTCTCCATGCAGTGAAAAAAAGAAATGCATTTGCTCATTCATTTAATACCCAATTGGCAAATTTGTACCCTGTACACTGGGGTAAGCCTGGGACTAGATAATCTTAGAGGGGAGAATGACCCTGTCCCTGCTTTCATATATCCTGTAATCAAGTTGAGGAGACAGAGACAACAGAAATCAACAGTCTTGGTAGAGTATGATGTGTGTTTGGAGGCAGGAATGTCAGGAAAAGAAGAATTGGGGATTGGAGAGGGGTATCACTAAACAGCGAGAGTCCAGTGTGTGCTTCTTCTAGGAGATGGCAGTTGAGTGGAGCCTAAAAGGTCACCAAGGAGCTTCCCAGGAAGGACATTACCAAGGGGCTAGCACAGGGAACCACAAAGAGGTGTGAGAGCAGTGCCTGCAGGGAGACGGTGAGAAGGTCAAACAGGCTCAGGATTGGGGTGGGGCGGTGAGTACCCGTGAACACGGGGAACCCACAGAAGAAACACCCAGGAGAGAGACCGTGAAAGGCCTTCCACGCCAGGCTAAAAAGTGTGACCTTTATCCTGAAGGCAAATGATAGCCACGGAAGCATTTGAAGTGCCAGGGTTATAGGATCAGATATGTATTTTAGAAAAATCATTCTGGCAGCTATTACACGTTCTCAATGAAGACAAAACACTTCTTTATAACCTCTGAAGTATTTTAGCTGGTTCCTGAGAAAGGCTTGTCTATAATTCTCACCATTTATCCTCTTAACATAACACAGAAACATTATCCCATCTGACTTCTGGCTAAGTAGACACAGCCATGATCTGGAGAAGTGGGTTTGGGGTAGTTTTACATTCTTCCTAACAACCTGGCACACCCGGATAGCTCCACTACAAAAGAAACCTGACCTCTCCATACTGATGGGATGTTTGCACCAGCAGCCCCTAGAAAGGCAGGAATGTTCTACACGCCATGTAAGGGGTGAAATGCCGTATTCTCTCTTGTTGATGTGCTGTGTGAGAAAACAGACAAGAGAAAAAAAGAAACCCTTAATATTGGATGAAAATTTAGCCACCTTACAACATGAGCTGTACAGTCTTAAAGAATGCTTTTGAATTGACCGTTTGGATACCTTTCTTTTTTTTTTTTTTTTTTTTAACGTTTATTTATTTTTGGGACAGAGAGAGACAGAGCATGAACGGGGGAGGGGCAGAGAGAGAGGGAGACACAGAATCGGAAACAGGCTCCAGGCTCTGAGCCATCAGCCCAGAGCCTGACGCGGGGCTCGAACTCACGCACCGCAAGATCGTGACCTGGCTGAAGTCGGACGCTTAACCGACTGCGCCACCCAGGCGCCCCTGGATACCTTTCAAGACATGACAGAATTTACTCCGTATCGAAAGATGCGATTATAAATGGCCTTGGTTTTGAGTCTCCGTCCATTTCTGGGATAAGCATTCTGTGTCCAAACACTTGAAGATGAGTAAAGCAAAAGTTAAGGAGAGAACCTGGCTGGAAACTGTGGGGTCTCAATAGAAAATCGTAAATGAATCGTCTTGGAGCTGGGATGGCTTCCAGCAAAAGAAGGAGGTCCACAACCCAACACTTTCATTTGCCCTGGCAGTTGAAAGTTCATATCCCTAATTAGGAGTTTTGCCTCTGTGACGTAACAAACCCTCTGGCAGACAACCCATTTTGTTGATGCCTGCTGGCCCACTGACTGGAGGTCCCTATCAGTTGTGATGGGAATCTTGGGCACTTTGGGGTTTTGTTTTAGCCTGGCTCAGGCTAGGTTTTGGGGAAGGGCAGTCCTGGGGGGGAGAGAGGGAGTCAGGAGGAGGAGAAAAATGGGAGCAGGGCTGTGACCTGCCGGAGAGGAGCCCCTGCTGACACGGTCAGTCTGACCCATTGAATGGCCTGAATACGGTAAATGCCGCTTTATCCTGCCTTGAAAGGCACGAGATAGCACAGTCTAAATGCCTGGGCATGCTTAAATAGGCGACTCGGGATGTTTGAGTTGAGCGTGTTTGAAATCTGAGCTCTCTGACAGCCTGGGAGCTGCCACAGGTCACCTGCCTTGCTCCGCAGGGACAGACCAGGTCTCACAAGAAATTGTCCGTAGACGAATTGTAGTACAAATTCCTTTCTTTGTTGGTTGGCCTCTTTCACTAGACCATGGCCTATAAAATTTTGTAAAAACAATTCTTAAATATTATTTGAAAGGGCAAATGGCCCACGCTGAAAGGTTTGACAGTTTGACATATAGTGCATGGTTTTGATAGCTCGGAAACTGAAAAGTGTGGCCAAGATTCTCTCCCTGCTTGTTAGAAGCCTGGTGTTTTTTACATAGTGTCTTGTTGCTGCACAGACTTCCTCTGCTCCCAGCAGTCTGACAGGCAATGAGTCTGCTTCAGTGATCTTAAATCCTTTTAGACTAATTTGTGAGAGAGCAGAAAAATGGCTAGCACCTTTGAATCCAGCGTCCAAAAAGCACAGAACCAGGTATTGCCAATTAAGGAGCCATTCGGATAATCATATCAAAGCAGATTGCTTTGGAGTCCTCTCATAAGGCCTGAGCTGGTGCCGAGAGAGAGAGAGAGAGAGAGAGAGAGAGAGAGAGAGAGAGAGAGAAGAGAGAGAGAGGAGAGAGAGAGAGGAGCCCAGAGTTTCACTTGAGTGAGGGAGAAAAAAGGGATTTGAGTGGCCCGGTCTCATCAGAGCCGGGAAGTCACAAGGAAGTGGATTTCTGCATTAGAATGTTACATATGTGCAGGCAGTGTGTGCCTCTGAGCCCATCGGCTGCCACTGCATAGCCAAAGGCCATTTTCGGGAGCCTCTGGCCCCTCAGTCACTGGCCTGCTAGTTAATTGCCACACGGACTTCATGACACATGGGCAGATAATATGACATTTTCGGTTTCTGTCACTAGCAAACGCCACAACGTTGCTTGCACTAGTTGCTAAGAAGCTGTCAGAAACCATTAGCAATTGGCTAAAGTCGCCCTATGGCATTTCCTCATAGCATCAGCAAAACGAGCATAAATCACCCACTGGAGCCTACTGCTATCCTAATGAGGCTGTAAGCTTGTTTATGGACTAGCATCATTTTTATGATTATTTCCACCTTTTCAGTTTGCCTTCATTTGGCGGCAGGAGAAGTCAGCTCCAGGAATGAAGTCACTGCTGACATTTTACAAATGTGGTTCAGAGCCGCTGCCTGCTGCCATGTGGTCGGCCGGCGGTTCTCCAAGTTTGTTTAGTGATCTTAAAAATAAAAAAAGGAAATAAATCCTCCAGAGACCGCATAGAGGTGACTGTATCAAATTGCAGAGTGAATGGGAATGCTAAAGGTACAATCGACCATTTAGACTTTCCTCTGAGGTTGAGACGTTTCGAGATCAATTTTCAATTCTAGAAAGTGGAAGAGGTTAAACAATTTATTAAAATCTATGAACGTGTTTGCTTTTAGAATAGTCTGTTTTATTATGCTCCTCTCCTTCCCCATCTTCTCCATTTCCCTAACTTGTGTCGGGAAGGAGCAGGGTTTATTGTTTTAGGCTTTTCTGAACATGCACCAGTATTTACACTGGATTGAAAGCATTTGCTTCCAATGAAAATCTTGTCTTAGATTACAACCCAGCAGTGTAATTTCCCTCCCAGATGGGAGTAAAGTAGCTGTATTTGCCTAAAAACAGTAGGAAGAACAAACTGTGCATTAAGCCAAGGCTGTTTTTGGCTTGAGCTAATGATGTAATAGAAACCTTTTATTCAGGAGAGGTCACTGCCAGGGACTGAAGGGGGTGATCTGGCTCCTGCTTGAAAGGTTTCTCCATTGTATCTACATAAGTCTTCACTTAAAAAATTCTGTTCCTAATGCTTCTGCTTTCATACAGCAGAAATAAACAGGAAAGGTTCTGGTGAGTGTTACACATGGAATGCAGAAAGCCTTCCTCTCCTAATGGAGTATATAATTCAGGTGCCCTCAAGGCACGCTTTCAGGAATTCTTTTGCCTGAGGTAATGGGAAGCTAAGGCTGCTTTAAGGCCTTGATTATCTATTGATGCACAAAGCTGGAAAAAAGTCATCTCCGCTGGATTATAGTAGATATTTCCATAAATTATCAATGAATTCTCTTCGAGGCAGGCACTAGGCATTGCCTGCTAAATTAATCTGAAGGGGTTTGGAGACAGATAGAAAGGCTATTTTTTTTTAAGGTGGAAAACAATCATGGAGAGGTGGTAAAAAACTGTCATTAGGTTAGAAGCTTTTCATTTTTAATCAATGATCAAGTAATATGTTTCTTTTCCTCGGTTACCTTTTGCATATTGAGAGTGGATTAGCCCATTGAAATTTTAAATGCTGTTGAGTTGGTTTCTTTTCTCATGTTTCTTTAATGAATTGTTATTTTATATGGTGAATTGCTTCTCTGAATAAAAAGCCTCTTTAAATACTGGACTTTCAAGGAATTTATTAGGCAAATCCAAGGGGACTCCTTATACAACACTTGGCTATGCAAATAACGAGTTTGGTGGGGTGGAAGGGACACTGATTTAGGGGTGCGGGTGTCTGGTCGGGCACAGGTGGGCCAGTCCCATCCCTGCTGCGTGACCTTGGGTAAGTCACCCACCAGAATACAAGCACTTTCCTCACTGGTACGGTGAGGGTTTTGGAACTATGGGTCTATATGATCTTTTCCACTGAGAACACAGCAATGATTCTGTGGGGCTTTAACAAAGTATATGGATTTTAAGTATAATAAAAGTGTGCTTTTCAAAATTAATAAAAATCCCACTCTGAAAAGTTCTGCAAAAGTTTTGTATTTGCGGCACATGCTGTAATCATAGCAGAAATGTTGAAACTAGTCTGTTCCTCACTCACCCAACAAGAGTTTTTATACTTTACCTCAGGACAAGTTAAGGCAGTTTGAGGGCAATTTTCTTTGTTGGGGAAGGGAGATGGGGGGGGTGTCCTAAGGGAGTTGTTATGAACAATTGATTAATGGCAACATAATTACTAAAGATTAGGCTGAAATAACTGAATCAAAGTAGAGAATTCTTTGCATATGTAGTGTATTTAAGTAACAGAAATAAGGAATACGAAATAAGAAATTCACAGAGTGATGTAATTGAATCTGAGGCTAGTTCCAATGTACGGTGACCAGGAAAATTGCCTTGCCAAAGGACCTCATTGTTTGGGCCTGTAGACTGCTCTCTAGTGACTTCCATAACCCAGGGAACGTGCTCTCAGGTGCATGTCTTGCCTCAATCCAGAGCCTTACTGCTGTAGCAATTCTTCCTAGGCCAGACCAACCTATCCCTTTCTGAAAGTCGGTAACTTCCCCCCAAGAGCAGGGGCAGCAGGTAGGAAGGCACATTTGATAGAAGCTAAGCTCCTTTTTAGTGTAGTGAGTTCAGTCCACTCTCGTTCCCTTTGAACTTTTGTGTCCAAACCAAGGTAGTTAGTTTCCACTTGTGCCTTATGACTTGTTTTGGACAGTGTGATTACATGGGCTGAAATTTCATTTTTTTTTTTGTCTTATTAAACATGACATTGTAAAAGGAATCCTACATCTTTAATTTTATTTTGTCACAGAGCCAGAATATTTTCTAGAAGAAGCAACGTAAATGTTATGGCAAAAATCAATGGAAAAATAGGATCCAATATTCAGGAAACAGATGATTTGTCAACAGATGATTTTGCAATGAGAAAAAATTAAATCTAGAAGAAACTTTAGAAACTTCCTGGATTTTTAGGATAATACAATTCCCATTGACTATTAATTTAACATCACTTTATTTGACTTACATAGTAATCATTTCCTAATTAAAAAACTATTTCAGGAGTTTTGCCCTTCCTAAACTTGATGCTCTCTTTTTATGACAAGAAAAATTACATTCTATTTGAAGCATTCCTATGTCAAACTGCTTAGATGATGGATTACCTACCATTTCCATGGCCTACTTTAGTCTTAAGATAGATCACTTGTGGAAATAGTTGATACCTTGAATGCATCTTCTCACATGTTGACCACATCAACGACTATATGTGAGGTTTGAATACCCAGGCATTGGCCGCTGCCAATGGCGGCCACTATATTTAACTCCCCACTAGGAGTTAGGCTTAGCATGTCTCAGCTCTACACATCTGAATAATTACCATGGCAACAAAGCTACTAAAGAGATTGGCTATTTCCCTTCATTCCCTTTGACTTTCCCCACTGTTCTTTGGAAGAAGTTCCTTAGACCTGACTACTTTTGAGTCTAGGCCTTGTTTTACTCTTTGTTTTGGAAAAAAAAAAAAAAGTACCAAATAAACTATTAATCATTTATATTGCTCTTTTGGTTTTGTTTATATCCAAAGGCATTCTATTTGAATAAAGCATGTCAAGGTAGCATCAGTCAAAATTTGATTCACTATGTTTGCAGGTGATGGCTTGGACAACAGTGTAGCTTCCCCCAGCACAGGTGACGATGATGATCCAGATAAGGACAAAAAGCGTCACAAAAAGCGTGGCATCTTTCCCAAAGTAGCCACAAATATCATGAGGGCGTGGCTGTTCCAGCATCTAACAGTAAGTGGATTCTAAATGACATATGTAAACTAAATATGGACAATGAACCAGTTGTGGTAGAAAAACAAGGGGGGGTGGAAATGATCCCTCTGCACTTGGAATATTTCATAAATCGCTGTGTTCCCCTAGTTTTCACAAAAGTGCTAGCACTTATTTCCTAGATACTTACCCCAAATGAGGAGTTTTATTTGCAGTTCACTACTGCAATTTTGTTAACTGTAAGTTACAAGGTTTAGGAGTTCATGTGACTTGTGATTTTAAGTATGTATGCTAATGATGTTGCTTTTCTCAGTGTGATTCTTAGGTACTTAGAACCGAGTCTTACTAAGAAGAAAGTTCAGACAAACCCCAAAGGGAAGGACTTAATTTCTTCTAATGCTTTAGTGGACCTTTACAGTGAATGGTCCGAAAAAGTTTAAGTCTTGTTGCAATGGCAAGATGCTCACATAATTTGCTTTTAAGTGGTTTGAGTGCACTTGGTTGCCATTACAAAACATTCATCTGAGTCACGGCTGCACAGTGAAAGTGGTCCCTGTACTTAGAACTGTAAAGGAAAACAGCAATATAGAGTCAGCTCTTCCTGTGTAGTCCCCTGTGACTTTTCAAGCAGAGTAACAGTTTATATTGTCTGTGTGAGTATTGCTGTTTTCACTGCAGGAATTCTCCTGGAGATGTGAGAAACTGGAGATTTGGGGCTTTATGCCACCAAGGGATTTGTTTTGTTTGCTTATTGTTCTGAATGAATTTCATGTTCAAAATATTTATAATCATAATATTGTGGTGGATATTTTTGTAAGTGCATACTGATTTAATGACATCTAAGGAAGAAGACAAAATGAAAATTTATGGATAAAATAATATTTTAGAAATCAGCAAAATTGTTGGTGAGGGAGACATTCAATGTTAGGGACAAAGGTTGAATTTAAACAGGTCATAGCCTAGCCTAGCCTAGCCTAAGATGAATCAATGTTAACCATCTTGGCTTTTTAAGAATAGTTTCAGGAGCAAACTTTTTATGTGACTCTGTTTAGCATAGTTGGCTTTTCTTGAAGTTATTTATTTTTCTTAAGTATTAAAGTTAATTCTGCGTTGTCACAAACGTATCCAGGTCTGTTGACCCTCACACCCTTGCCCCCTTTCAGGGCCATGTTCCTCGGTGATTTGTACCGTTACAGGGGGACACACAGGGGCTATCGAAGGCCATGCTGGTTGCTCCTCTGCATAGAGGCTGCGCCTCCGTTAACACTCCAGGGTATAAGTTAATCCAGAATGTCCAGTGTCTGTGCATAAAATAAAAACAGAGCAGCAGGAGTAACTAAAAAAATAGTTTCCTTCCTCTCTTCTAACCATTGTGATTCCAAATAGCAACTAGACTACACTGCCGGTTTTGGAATCAGCTGTGGAGGTTGGTTCATGCTGGTAGACAGTTGAAGATTTAGACTGTGGAACTGATTTTAACATCATATTAGGTCTACCTAAAACCCACTTCAAGTGCCATTACTTAGCTGACACTTGTTACATATGTGTGGATAGTTTGCGATCTATCTGCCTTGTACAAGTTTGCTACTGGGGATTATCAACCACTACGGAAGGGTGGGGGGAAAGGCGAGGGTCTGGAGGGCATAGCGGGCATAGCATGAAGAATAAACAGCAGGAGGTACGAAGTGCCATTTGGTCAAAGGTGCTGATGCGACCATGCTGACATTTCATCACTGGAGCTGACCAGCTAACCAGATCTGGAGGATGAGTGGGGGGGAAGAGGGGACAAAACCAGGTGAACCCTGCAGGTACAACCAGTCTGTTTCCTATACTGACAGAAAAAAGTGAATGGATTTCGTGAGCTTCCATCTCAATCTGCAAAGGAGCTTTGGCTTTACTTGAAGCTGAGGTGCCCCTGAATAAAATATAATCAAATATTGGTTCAGACAGAATCAGGAGAGAGAGGAGCAAGTTCTTTTATTCATCCACCAGACTTCCTGGTTTTCTAGGTCATATCCTTGTGAAGAACCTTGCAGAGAGCTATGTTATCTTCTTACAACGAAACAAAACAAAAAAGTCCTTAACAGCCAGCAAGATTTTACCTGCATTGCAATGCTTTTTGTGGTCCATAGGTTATTTGGGCAATGGGAATAGAAACTATTGATAAACTTCCTGATTTCTTGAGGTCTGGCTAATTTCCCTCAGTTTGGGGGTCTGTGCTGGCCTGTACCACTACCCTGGAAGGGGAAACCCACTTGTCCATGTCTCCCTGGCTTTCTATGAATGCTCACAGAAGTTGCCTTGTGGTTTCCATTGGACATTCCCACCCACGTTCCCCACTCCACTGCCATGTGCTCACACAAAAATATGGATGCTGGTAACCATCTCTAAAAAGCAAATGTCTCATAATATCCTGTAAAAAACAAAGGAGATATATTCAAATTTTCTCCCTTTTTCCTTCCCCCAATGAAAAAGATTCCCTTCCCTCTTCTCCAATTGCAAGAGCAGATAGATCTCCAGTTACCAGGAACACCCGTCTCTGTGTCTTGTTATACTTCTTGAAGAAATCCACAGACTGCTTAGGTAATGCTTATAGTCAGGAGCTGAAAATAATAAATTCTATGGAAAAAACCTCTAAAGAGTTTTGTTATTTGTCCAAATGTAAGTAAGAGTGACATCTACATACTAGTCTTGTTGCAACTTCTTTCAAGTTCTAAAAGTTCTTTAGGGATGCACACAAATGACAGTCATTTGGCAGACAGGACAAATTTTAAATGAACACATTCTTTAAAAAACAATTTTTTTAATGTTTATTTATTTTTGAGAGAAAGACACAGAGCACGAGCGGGGAAGGGGCAGAGAGAAAGGGAGACACAGAATCCGAAGCAAGCTCTGAGCTGTCGGCGCAGAGCCCAACACGGGGCTGGAACTCATGAACCACAAGATCAGGACCCAAAGTCAGAGACTTAACGAATTGAGCCACCCGGGCGCCCCTAAATGATCACATTCTTACTATATGATTAATGCAGCTTATCTAGAAAATCCTGCCTGAAATCTTGCAAGATATAAAAGAGCAATTGAAACTCTGGCTAATTCAAATAATAGCAATAACAATTTATTAGCAAACTGTACAAACTAATCTTTTCAATGCCAAAGGGCATATTATAAGACCTCACACACCTCTTTGGAAGCAAATTGCTACTTTTCCCACCCTTTTTCAAATAAATGGATCAATCTTTTCATTGGGCTTATTCAGTTAACAACAACAACAACAGCAGCAGCAACTACCTGCCTTTGAAAGGGCTTTCTAGCATTTGTGTGTTAGAGGAGTAGAAAAGGGCCTGAATAAAACAAAACAAAACAAAAACTTTCTGGATTTGCACCCCAGATGCATAAGAAAAATGTGCTGTTCTGTAGTTGTCCACAGGTAGATTTAATCAGCAGCACATTTTTCTACCTGAAGAGAGAACGAAAGCTTCATTCTTGGACTCACAGTCTCTAGCAAGCTAAACTGGAAATAACTTATATATGATGAAAATAATCAAAAAGGAAACAGATTTTAAACTTTGGTGCTTATGGGTAAAAGGAAATTTCAGTGATGCAAATTTCTACCTTAGTTTCAAGTTGAACATTTGCCAGTTCTGATAACTAAAGAAGATCTCTCCGAAGAAACTGTTGCCTGGAATTGAAAAGAATGACTGACGTTATTTAGATAATAAGAGAGAATTAGAAAACAAAAGCATTTATTAATAGAAGTGCTTGCATTTGCCTGAAGACAAATTACTGCCAACAATTAAAAAATACTTAATATTTGAGTATGAGTCACTGTATATTGACAGTTCAGGGACATATGCTGCATCAAAGTTTCTTTTTCCCTTAAAGGCATTATTCCAACTACAACTATAACCTACTATGTCATAATGTTCCAACTGGATGTGTTTTGCCTATTGCTAGTTATTTCACTAGGTAGTGTTACAAAGATATGCCTAAGGGCCTAGTAGAAATGAGGAGAAGGAATAAACAAATACAATGTTTAAGGTAAAAATCAAGGTGTTTTTTGTTTTGTTTTGTTTTCCTACCCTAACATATTGCAGATTTAAATATAATCTAAATAGAAAAGCGGTTAATATGGTTCTTATTTAAAATATGCAGTGATATATTTTCCTGCATGGAGCTGCTGTGTATCCCAGGAATCTTGAAATTTAGGGAGAATGCAGGCTGTTAAAATAACACACCTGAGGGTTCAGGTGAAGCAACCATACAAGGGGTGACATATCTGGCATTGACTAGCAGGGGAGGAGACCCTGAAGGTGAATTGATTTTCATTCACATTCTCTTGGATTCCTTTCACTGATCTTTGGGATCCCATTGGTACTTCATAGAGACACTTTGTTTTCTATGTCAGATACACATATTTTACACATGGTTTTGTTTCTTTTTGCGAACTTCTAGCCTGGAAAAACAATTTTTTTTTTTTTTTTTTTGGTCTGTGGCAAAATTATGTCTCGATTTCTGATTTATAAGGCTTTCCTCTCAATGTGGATAAAGCCAAAGTGAGAGGTTGTAGAATCTTCCAGGTTGAGAATGGCGTTTCCATAGAAACACTATTAGATGAAAAGTGCCCTGCGGGTCTGCCACTCTAAGGATGGAGTAAATGGAATTGAATTGGGAATTGAATGCTCTAGAAGAGACAGATGTTGTTTCATTGGTTTTGCTTTTGGTAACAAGATCTGTTGGCGACATCTTAGTGTCATATCTCTGCTTGCAGTTTTGGAAGAATTGTTCTCTAAACATTAGGAATTATTATTATACTGAAAAAGTGCTTCTCATTGGTATCCAGACAACCCATTCTGTTGATCAAGGCGAGTGAAAGGTCAAAAGGCAGACAGAAGGACCTGTAGGCAGGCAGGTAGGTAGGTAGTAGATGAAATTTGCTCCTCTCTTTCCATTTCTGTTTTTCTGTCCCTCACCTCTATACACTGATAGATTTAAGAGTAATTATTTCCATTGTGCTTAACCAGCTAGCATGATTCAGCTCAAATTAGTCCTAAGAAGACATTGGGGCAGGAAGACTATATTCTTGAACTCCTGCATAGACTGGGAGTCAGGGTAGTGCAAAGTATTTGAGAAAGACAGTCCCTCCTTCAAACTAGTCCTAATTTATCTTTATGTTCATGTGCCTGACCTAAGGAAGGTGGTGTGTGGAGATAGCAACTTTGAGTCCTTCTTCACTGTGTGTTATCTGTAGATATATTATTAAATTAAGATTCTTGAAAATGAGTATGTAGGGGTGAGAAGATTTTTCTCCCCCTCAGATGTCCATGTACCTTATCAAAAATGAGCTCTCTTAAACCTAGGAGAATATCTATATAGTTATTACTTTTTCCCTTACATGTAGTTGCCAACTTCATAGCCTTTAATAATGATGACAGGTCAGGGGCGCCTGGGTGGCTCAGTTGGTTAAATGTCTGACTTTGGCTCAGGTCATGATCTCACGGTTCGTGAGTTTGAGCCCGCGTCGGGCTCCGCGCTGACAGCTCAGAGCCTGGAGCCTGCCTCGGATTCTGTGTCTCCCTCTCTCTCTGCCCCTCCCCTGCTTGTGCTCTTTCTCTCTGTGTCTCAAAAACAAATAAACATTAAAAAGAAATGATGATGGGTCAGAGCTAGACTTTGCCAAAACTAACCCAGGTTTGATTACAAATCCCTCTATCTTAATTTTAAAAGGTCTCTGCTATTTTGGAGATAGCATATTTCAACTTTGATTACATCGGACCCTGACTATCTTTCAGCCAATTGGGAATCATCTCTCTCAGGAGGAAAAATGGAATAGATTATTTAATTACTTGGAGGTAATATCGGAATGCCCTAATTCTTCCACAATATATGTCATATAAACTCTTTTAATAATGAAGCGGGTGGTTTCTAGATTCTGGGGCAACTGCTTTTCTCTTTTTCTTAGCTGGTTATTGAAATCCTAATGGGATGGGTGATGAATTTTCTTAGGTCAGGTAAACTGAAAAGGCTACAGCTGGAATTCTTCACCCAGAAGAATCGGAGTTAATACTAATGATCATTGTGAATTAGAAGATCAAAGGCAAAGCATCAGCCTGTTCTCCAAGTCGTTGCCCCAGAGGCCATTAGTGACCTGGCAGAGCTCTCTCACAGCCTTCCACACACCTCCTTTCCCTTGTCCCAGCCTTTCTTCCCCATCATGGTTGTGCACTTCTGACCTGGGGTAATTACAGTCGGTTGATGAGGGGACATGGTGGGGGGGGCGGCGGGGGAGGGACAATCAAAAGTAAAAACAAAAGTCCAACTTGAAAATTGCCCATTTATCCAGGTACATAGGACTCATAGCAAATGAGCTCTGACTGGGGCTCTATGTTATTTTGGGGATGTGACTGAGATTTTTGTGCTCAAATGTCACTGACGGTTGGTGCCTTATACAAGGGTCTAGTGTAGAGACTGGCAGTTTGTCAGATTATGCCAAAATTTTCCTTTTGCTTCCAAGGGTAAGTTAAAAATACACTGTAGTTTGGTTCTCTGATATACTCTCAATCGGGCTAATTAAATAAAGGATTAGTTTCAAAACAAAATTGCCCATATAAGCACAATTTATTAAGTCAGTGGTTGCAGATACACAGAACTGCTTGAACACTAGCCAGCCATTTGCACTTCAAAGCCTACATCACCACCATGTCTTCTGATTTCTCTCCATGACCATATATTTTTGAAGGTGAAGTATCAGATTCAGTCAACAAGTATACAACCATTCCACCTCAGTTTACCTGAAAGATTAAAAGTGGGGCATTGCGTATGTATGTGTGGCCGTATTTTTTAAGCTAACTCAGTCTAATCCTTCAGAATTTCATAGAATATAAGCTTGACTTTTTACTTCCTCAATCTTTAAGGTTCCTAGTGAAGGTGCTTTGCTTTCAGGTATGAAGGTTTAATGGAGAGCAAATCAGTTAGTTTTGTCTCAGAAAGGATTCCAGTGTTTTGGTTGGGTTGGTTGGTTTTTCCAGTAGAAGTAAATCTATGTGTCTTGGAATTTAGGATACTTGATTTGACTTAACTGGAAGCATCCCCCATCACGTCCCAGTCTTCCTTATGGAAATGTAAGTGTCACTGTGTGTGCATATATGTCCCTGCATATGTGGACGTTTTTCTGTGGGACGAATCTCTTGAACCCCTGCTATCTGTACGAATCCCAGTGGGGAAAATGAATCCATTTCACGTCTTTTGATCCCCTGAATATTTATGATCAGGGCTCTCATTTTTCTGTATTTGCCGTTGTGAGCGTATGCCAGGGGGTAACCAAAGAGTGGAGACACTGCAACCGGTGGCCTGTTGCTCGGCTCATGGTCCCAGCTTACCTGTAATAACTGAATGCCATGAGGTAGCAGAAATTATTTTATTAAGGCTCCTAGGTGGCAATGATTGTGACTGTGTGGATTCACATCGAAATGACCGATACTGACAAGGGTGTTTCAATACTGCCTGTCCCTCTGTCTGCAGAGTCCTGAGCTTGGCAAAGCTGGCTCACCTCAGTGGACTTGATACTCACCCTAGCGTGTCAAGAGCAGGAGAGAGCCTTCAGGAACTCAGATAGGCACCAATTTCTTGATGGGCCTGTGGAGAGCCTCTGAGAGCAAAGGAATAGCTGAGTTATACCAGGAAGTTTTCTACATTTTAAAGACCTTTAGTCCTTGTTTTTTTCTTGCCATTACAAAACGCCTTCACTCAGTGAATTACAGCTCAGTGAGTGTGGGTCCCAATACACTTTGAACACTATAAAGAAGAGATAACACCTTAGATAACTTGAAGCTATTAAACACGAACATCCTAAGTTAGGTGATAGGAGACACAAATTACTTGGTTTTATAGTATATTGTTCAAAATATTCCAAAATAGAGACCTTTGGTTTGACTGAAATAACTACTTGTACTGGAATGTCCTCTTGGTATTTGCTGTTAAGAAAAAAAAAGGAACAATGTATATGAACTTAACCTGTTATGTGTCTTTGCTTTTCTGTTCTTAATATTCTGTGGTCAGTTTTTTTCTATTTTCACATTGACTTTGTTGCTAGCATCCCTACAGAGCCCATATGCTCTCCCATGACATGAGTGACCTCTGAGAATTCAGTGTCTTAGGAAGTTCTTGGGACGCCCAGGGGCCAGGTCTATTAGCAGGAACATTTATCATAAGAAAGATCGAGTAGAGATCATTTCTATTGCAGGTGATAGAAGTTTGGGAATAATTCTTATTATGTAAAGAAAAGCCAGGTTTCAAACTTCTTGGGGGAGAAACTCTACCAAAAAATGACTTGATTTTATGTTTAAAAATAAATGAAATTATCTCCTGCTGATGACATAATGTTACATTTATCATTCGTTTTTTTTTTAATGATTTTTATTTATTTTTTTGAGAGAGAGAGAGAAAGCATGAGCAGGGGAGGGGCAGAGAGAGAGGGGGACAGAGGATCCAAAGCGGGCTCCATGCTGACAGCAGCAAGCCCAATATGGGGGTTGAACTCACAAACCATGATGTCATGACCTGAGCCCAAGTCCAACACTCAACCCACTGAGCCACCCAGGCAGCCCTTTCATTCATTTTACTAAAAATGATCTATTAGGGGCTCCTGGGTGTCTCAGTCGATGAAGCATCCAACTCTTGATTTCAGTTCATGTCATGATCTCATGGTTAGTGAGATCGAGCCCCATGTTGGGCTCTGCACTGAGAGCACAGAGCCTGCTTGAGATTCTCTCTCTCCGTCCCTCCTCCACCGCCCCCCTCTTCCCTGCCCCTCAAAAAAATAAGATAAAATAAAATAAAAATGATCTATCAATTGCTTGGCTGTTTTGACACTGGATCCTTCTGCCCTGTTAACAGCTGAAGAAAAACACTGATCAAAAGGCTAAATAAAATCATAATATGTATCTCTCTGGTGCTTTGTAGTTTAATATTTTCACGTACATTGGATTCTAAAGATAATCCTATAAGGTAGCAAGATGACAAAAATGAAGTTTAGAGAAGTTAATGATTTTTCTCAAGGGCAAAAGCTAGGACCTGGCTGAGCTGGAACCAGAATCTCCTGACTTGAATTTCCATGTGCTTTCCACCACGTTGCCTCTCAAATACAGAGCAAACCAAATTGCACTGTGGAAGTTCAAAGGTGTAATTATAATCTCATTCCATGAACTAGCTAATTAGTATTTTTAAAAATAAAAATATGAGCCAGAGGGTTTGGCATAAAACTTCATAATGCAGTCTGATGGTTGTTGGTAACTACGGATCAAGGATGGTCCTTTCCTCTCTGGATTCTTTTTCCAAACATTTCTGCCCGTAAAAAAGGCACAGCTAGAGCTGTCGATATTTTGTGCACCTGTAATAATTTATGCATAGTTAGAATTTCAGATTTTAAACATTAGCTGTTCTTCCTGCCTTATGGAAATACGTAAATCTCTCCCCTTGTATTACTAACAATGTCTGATAGTAGTTTGGGGGTGAGGAATCTCTCCTCATGCAAATCCTAACTCAACCTTCTAACACAGAATTTAGCTCCTTGAAGATTTTTTGCTCATCACGTGTCCAGGACGCCAAAGAGCTATGTCTTTAATTTGCTTTATGGAGATCTGGGAAGCTGCTCTGCAGTCCCGATTACTCTTGAAACTACAATCCAACTGTCGTTTCTCAGCAAAGAAGGCTGATAAACCCTTGAGAGTGAAGCCACTGCTCTGGGCTATGACACTGAGGTCTGATCATTTTAAAGCTAGTAATAACCAGAATCCTAAAATTCTTATGAATAAAATGTAATTTTAGTAATGTTTCCATAAACAGTGGTAATGGTGGCATTTTAGTAGGCAGTGACATTAGTCACATCGAAATTGCACCACATTGGCTTTTAAATTACTCCACCTGTCTGTGTGAATAGAATTTTCAGTGTAAAAGCAGAGAGACAGCTGCTGCTAATGTCTTCTTCTCCCTGCGCAGATAATGCTGGCAAATCTACATGCATAAAGGACTGGTTTGTGATGTAAAACGGTACCTGACCCTGCCGGCTCCCGCTCCACAAAGAAATACCTTTAATTACCAGTGGCCGTGTTTAGTTGTTGATATACCAATGTCAGCTTCCAGGGCTGTGACCTCAGGTTCACTCCCTGTAGTAATGTCACCCACCGTAAGCTCTTTTTCTTCCACCCACATCCGTAGTGAGATGGGTGAGCACTTGCCTTGATGTGTTTCAGAATCACGTAAGGCATTAAGACTTAAAAGGAAAACACCTAATACTGTGTGAACTTGATTGATGATCTCTCTGTTTGAGAACTTTTAAAGATTAGTGGAATCTGGTTCCTTCTTCGTAGCCAGGATGGAACTATGTAGTATACTGTTTATACTTTCAAAGGGCTTAGCATCATTCATCCAGTATAAATACATGTCCTCATATGAAGATCATAGCCAGGCAGAAAGGGCAAAGAACAGAGGGGCTTGAGAATATCATTTTTTTAAATTTTTTTATTTTTATTTTTGCTACGTGCCCATGTTTCCTGTTGACCTATGATGACGCTTACTTTCTGGAGAAGCCTATTTGTTTTTGGCCTTTTGGTTATGGTCTATTGTAGCAGCTTCATCAAAATAGGAATGGGCCAGCCAAGGGGAATCTTCCTGTGTGAGGTCCCTGTGGCCAACAACGTATTTGGTGAAATGGTAGGTAGGAGATGTACTTGTCTGGCTCATTTGCAAGGCATTCTTTTTGACTTCTTTCACACAACTGGTGTTTTCGTGTTTAATTTAACAAGGAATGAGTAGTAAATGAAAGCTGCTGCCTGAAATCCCACTGTGAGCGTGTTTTGCACTTGGCTCCCCAGTGACAAGGCAATTTGTGAAATTATGTGATGGAGTAATTAGATGAAGCCAGGGCTCCTGATTGTTGCCATGCATATGTGGCGAGGGTTTGCTGGGAAGAGGGAGGGGGAGAAAGAAATAGATTATTACCCTGGCAAGTTGGCTCAAAGCTTCTTCATTTATTTGTAAACAGAATATTTAGTGACCGCATAGGAAGTAGCTGTAATCACCAGCTCATAAAGAAACCACAGCAGAGCTTTTGAATTTTTGCAGAGTGCTCATGTAAAATTTAAGCTGGGAGGCAGAATCCCTGTTAATGTAATTAGGATCTAATTTACCACCCTTTGCACACAGATGTAATAATGTCTAGATATTTATTCTATCTTTAAGCACGTTACATATACCTCAGTGCAGCAGTTACTGAACAGAAACAGGTGTGAGCACTTTCCTAATTCGTTTTTACACTGTAAACACATAGCAATTTAAGGGAAATATTTACCAAAAACGAGGGGAAGGAATGTCTGCAAATGAGGCAGTAATGGACAGTTGCCCTTTATGTACTGATGGATTTCTCAATGGTTAAGTAAATTAAAGCAAATGCTAGAAAAATCAATAGGCCAGCATAGTCTTGGTTTTGCCTCATAGACTTCAGGACAGAATGACAGATGTGGTGTCTATGACCCATTTAAGTATTAATGCTTGAAAAACTGCCTCCGCATGCAAGGTTATAGGCTTAGAAACATTCTGCTATATTAAATTACAGACAATAATATTTTTAAGTATATGTGGAATTTATATGTTTCAGTTAGGTTGTCCTTATGTGTTGCATTTATACTGGAAGATTAGTTGCTTAGTTGCTGCAGTAGCATCATAAATCAGTTTTGAGCGTTCCCACATGGAAACATCTTCATAAGGCTGTAGTTGGAAGGTGAGGACGATGTTATACCGAGCTTCTGTGTATGGAGAAGTGAGTATGCTCGGTAACGCTCTATGTGGAAACCAAATTAGATTTAATTAAGGGGTAGATGCTCTGAGCCTTTGGAAGAATCTGTAAAACACCATTCAAATGTGGCATTATAATTCAGTTCATCTCTGGGGCTACAGATGCTGTATTTTACATTTGAACTAACATGGCCAGCATGTCACGTAGGTTGACTGTCAAAGCATGTGGCATTTTAGGGCTGTTCTGATGTTCTAAGAGGTAGGTATTAACCTCTGAGAAGACCAGGCTGGCCTTCGGGTAGCGCCACAGAGAGTTTCTTTTCTCATCCATTGTTCCCATTACCAACCGCAAGAGAAGTGATGTGAATATGGTCACATGTTGGTTTGTTGACCACTGGAGACAGGAGGGTGAGAAGAGACACAAGGCAAAATGTACTTGAGTACCGGCTTTAGGGAGCAAAGCTGGTTTTCACTACCAAATGAAGGAGAAGGTTGAAGTCATCACCTCGGTAATTTGGGGAGAAGGTGCCTTTTGTTGCAGTAAAAGAGTTGGGCTGGCTTGAGTGTCCTCTTTACCTTATGCTGAGTGAAGTTAGACAATGATTTTCTTCCTTTGTGCCTCATGACAAAGCGGACAGGGTGCAGCCTACCTCTGGGGTTTGAAACTCAGTATGCACAGGGGATGGATAGTGTGATAAACTAAATCATTGGACACATTGCTGGGTTGATATGATGAGGAGAAGTAGAATGATTGTTTAGATACTTAGTAGAAGGTATTTTCTTGATTTTAATTTTCATTCAGTATATAGCATTAATATTCACGACATTCCTCTGAATCTGCATCAGGAGATGTAGCAATGCACACATTTGGAGATTTAACTGATATATAAAAAGTAATTTTTAAAAAATGGAAGTCTACCATCTAAAAAACCAGAAAGCGGAAATCGTTACAGAGCTAAATATTCTTTTGCTTCTTTTAAAGCTGTGCTTCTTAAACTTCAGTGTGCATTCAGATTATCTGGGGATCTGTTTCTATGTTCTATTTTTTTTATTTTTTGATGTTTACTTTTGAGAGACAGAGCGTGAGCGGGGGAGGGGACAGAATCCAAAGCAGGCTCCAGGCTCTGAGCTGTCATCACAGAGTCTGACACGAGGCTCCAACCCACAGACTGTGAGATCGTGACCTGAACCGAAGTTGGACGCTCAACCGACTGAGCCACCCAGGTGCCTCAGCGGGGATCTGTTTTTAAATGAAGATTCTGGCTCAGTGGGGCTGGGCCTCATATTCTGCATTTTGAATAAGCTCCCGTTTTGAGTACTGCTGGTGCTGGTCCACAGATCACACTTGCCATAGCAAGGATCTAAGGAACACAAGCAAGAGGACAGATTTTAAATGGAAAGATGATTCTTTATCTCCATCTTTAATTTTTTTTAATGTTTTATTTTATTTTTGAGAGAGAGAGAGAGAGAGAGGAGAGAGAGAGCAAGCAGAGGAGGGGCAGAGAGAGAGGGAGAGAGAGGATCCAAAGCAGGCTGTGCACTGACAGCAGAGAGCCTGATGTAGGGCTCAAACCCAGGAACCGCGAGATCATAACCTGCACTGAAGTCAGCTGCTTAAGGGACTGAGCCACCCAGGTGCCCTCCATCTTTGATTTTTATAGATTTTTTGCCTTTGATGTTGAAACTTCGCCCATTATTTTATCATGTAAATTGAATTGAAACGTTTTGTTTTTCTTCTGCAAACTTTCAATTCTTTTCCAGTGCGCAAGAACTTCCTTTTGAATATCAAAGAGTTTTTAAAAGATAGACTTTATTTTTTAGAGAGCTTTAGGTTCGTGGCAAAACTGAGGAGAAGGTACACAGATTTCCCATGTATCTTCCCTCCCCCACCCCCTCCACATGCAGAACCTCCCCATTGTCAAAGTGGCCCCACCAGAGTGGTACTTTCCTTACAGTTGATGAACCTATATTTGACACACCATTATCACCCAAAGTCCAAAGTTAGGGCCCACTTTTGGTGTTGTATATTCTGTGGGTGAGAATAAACGGGTGACATGTATCCATCATTATAATTTCATACAGGATATAATTTCATACCCTGCCCTAAATAATTATCAGAGAGTTTTCATTGAGTCTCTCGAATACTCAGAAGGCTTCTGGTAGACCAAGGACTCTGCCAGTATACAGGCTTGTTCTTTTGGGCTTGTTGATAGTGGCCTTGTGTGTTCTGGAGGGTGAAACGGTAGTTCTGAAGGTTGAGCAGTACAGAATCTTGTCCTTCACCTCCCTCTGGCTTCAGTTGCCCTGGTGACAATGCGCCCTGATGGGTGTTATCATGGAGCAAGGGTGTGCTAGCTCCCAAATTCCTATTCTGGCCCCCTAGATCTGATAGCCTTTGTCAGGAAGAAAGGAACAGAGTTGCCAACTACAGAAACAATACATACCTGTGAGGGCGAGGTATTCTTGTTTCTAGTAGTATTTGCCAACTTTGTTCCAGGAAATCCTTTCGTATTCCCACTGCCTTCTGTACTTTATCTGCCATGGGCACTGTCTGATTTCACACCATCCTGGAAGATGCATTTGTTTTCAAAAACGAGCATCTGAAAAGTATGTTCTCTCTAGTTTGGCTAAGATCTAAGGAATTATTATAAGGAGCACATACCTATTAATCATTGCTTAGCAGGTAGATTCTGTCACTCATTAGAGTTCACATGCTGGATGTAGTTTCTTGAAATTAGGTCATTTATTTTGGTCTAAGTCATTGAGGATCAAAGGTCATAAGGAATCCAAAAGCCATTAGTCAGGGTTCTTTTCTGGACCCCTTAGATGTCATTGTGTGAGTCACCCATGGCAGCCCCGGCCTGGCCTGCTGTCAGGGAGCTGGCAGGGTGCCTACTTTATTTCCAGTTTGCATAGATAAAAAGCAGAGCAGCTACTCTCAGAATCACTATAAAAATAAGCTTACATAAAATCTCCATTTGAAATACAGTATGTGTGTGCCCCTGCATGCTTTCTCTTATGGAAGCCATGGGACCTAGAAATCAAAATTAGGAAGAGAGGCATACATTTGATGGCATTGTGGATTATTCTTTGTTTTGGCGAAGGCATTTATAATTCAATGTGAATGTAGCGAAGACCAGATTTTCACAAAGAATCTTAGTGGCAGTCCAAGTGTTTTAATTTGTTAATGTAAAATAAAAATCAAAGCATCGTTTTAACTGTTGTCAAAAATATATATTGCTATCCCCTCTTGAAAATATCGAAGTACATTTGGCAGTAATGAGTTTACACGTATCAGGAGCAGTGGGTAAGAGATGTAGTCAAGTCAATTCATTTACTTTCCCCATTGAGCCCTGTGGGTCTCAGGCCCACACCTTGAAGTGAAAACATCATCAATTACCAAGCCGACAGGCGCCCAGGACTTACTCCCTGAAAGTGTTCATATTGGACCAGAAACCACGAGCACTCAGCAACATTCATCACTTCAGTGTTCAAGAGAGTGATTGAGTAAATGGTGGGGTGAATTTCCCAGGAAAAAAGGCCAAATACACATGCATGAAACAGCATATATTTGACGTTCCAGAAATCAAGCTATGAAACCAAGTATCCCGTTTGATTTTAAAAGGTTATTAATTATGAAGGAGTTAGTTTGCATGTGATCCTACATTTAATAATTGTGCCCCGTTTACAGATGGACCATTTTACAGAAGAAAATGGGATAGAAAAGGCTAAAGAGCTACCAGAGATCTTAGTGTACAATAGACTGGGGAAAAAAATTCAGAGCCCTAACTATAACCTGCTACATCTCTCTGCTTCCGTACCCTGACACTTAAATTTATGATCTGTTATTGCTCTTGAAATTGTCTGGAGTACACAGTTGACCAGATCTGATGAGAACTGAGGCAGAAGTCTGCCTGACCTCATCAAAGACATTGCTTTGCCACAGTCATTCAAAAGCGACCACAATGGCTCCATGACGCCATCAGAGCTGTGGGTTCCCTGCCACGGGTGCCACGCTAGAGCATGGGTGCCATGCTGTGGTTCTGACACCCGCACTGCAGCAAGAACAAGTGTGGGGTGGGGGTGGGGGTGGGGGTGGTGCTGGCAGAGGTATGAATGGAGGGCCTCATCTAGGAATAGGTTGTTCGGTTTGTGCAGAGATGACTGGAGCAGCTTCCATGATGTGATGACCTAACCCTACCACACATCAGGAAAGAGCTACTTTCAAATGTGCCTGTTCTTTCTCCCCACTGTGAACAATGGCTAAACTTTAGGTCATATCTACCCTCATCTTCAAATAACAATATCAATGGGTTCATGAAAGTTTTCTCCAAGTAAGTTCAAATGCTCTCTGAGTGCCTACTGTGTGCAAGGAAGCATGCACATCCCGGAGCTTTCTAAGCTGCTTGAAAGGGGCATGGACGCTGTGTTGCGGGATTGTAAAGAAATGGACGGGCAGAAGGTATTTCGGAGATCAATCTGGAACCTCATAAATAGAATCGTTCATAGCTGGTACGTGTGTACCCACGCCACGCTGAATGCTAGTGACGTGCCAAGGCGGGTCCTAGGAGCTGTCCGTCTTCAGTGCAATGTGTGTGGAGAATTTGCAAATAAAAAGTAAGTGGCTAAAAGTCAGTCTATCTAGTATCATCGCACACCAGCTCTTCGAAACAATGCCAGTGAGTCAAATACCCCTCCCTGCTGGGGCACACTGCTCCCACCCCAGCTTTACCTCAGTAGACCACTGCTAAGCACCTCCATCCTTTATCTCACTGAATTCCCACAATGACCCTCTAAAGGAGGTCCTGCTAGTCTCCTTATTTACCTGGTAAGAAAACCAAGGTTCAGGGAGAATTAAACAACTTGCCTGAGGTAGCACAGTCAGAAGCGGCGGCTGGATTTGAACTCAAGCCTGTCTGATGGCTGTTTTCAGGACGACTCATGAGTGGACATTTGATAAGGAAGAGCATCAAGGTGACTTCTCTGTTTCATGTTGGGTAATTAAGGATCAGTGGTATCAGCAGTCTCTTTGATGTCAGAAAAGAAGTCAGGAGGAGGAACTGGTTTCAGGAGAAAGGAAGGAGTTCAGCTTGGGATATGTTGCGGTTCTGGTGCCAGTGGGACACCTACGTGGGCTGTATGGCCAATACTGGGAAATAGGATTGCTGGAGCTTTCTGAGTACACAAGGCTTTGGTGTTTCCTCCACCAAAGCTAAAGGTGTGTATGGAGTCATGGATCCAGACAGTGCTAAAAGAGAGAAGGAGGTCAAGGATGGAATTTGGGTAGTGCCAGTTACAAAGGCTATCTGGAGGAAAAAACCTAGAGGAAGAGACAGGAGCAAGCAGGGAGGTGTTCTGTCAAATGTGGAAGTGGGCCCAACTGATGTCTGGGATTCTGTCCAGCTCCAACACTTTAATATTCTAAGAAAAGGAAGAAAGGTACAATGATAAGAAGCCTAAGGGTCCCCAAGCAAATCCATCATGGCCCCCAAACTGGTTCCCTTTCCCTGCCATCCTCATCTCAGTTAACAGCATCACCATGAACCCAGAAGCTCCAACCAGGAACCTAAGAGTCACCCCTGAAATTTTGCTCTTCTTTCCCCTTCACAAGTAGTTGCTCACTCCCCGAGTTCTACCAATCCTCCTTCCCAAATGCTCTTCCATTCTCTCATCCCTGTCTAGGTCTGTTGCCACTGCCTTGTCATCTCCTGCTTGCCTTTTTCCCTAATCAGCCTTCCTGCCACTCAGTCTTTCTTATAAATAATCTCTTTTGGCCACCACAGCAATTTTTCTAAAATAAAACTTGGTCAAATCTCCCTCTCCTTAAAATCCTGTGGTATTTCTCTATGTCTTAGGATACAGCATTCCTGGCATACCATTCAGGGACCCTCTGAGGTCCAGCACTGGCCCACTGAGCACCCGGGCTCCTCTCTTGCCCTTTCCATACGGGTTCCTCACACAATTGCTGCCGCCAAGCCTGAAAGCTTATATTTCCCATCAGTGCTGAGTGGTCTTGTACTCTGTGCACCTGCACATGCTGTTCTCTCATCTGGAATGAGTCGCCTCCATGACCTTGTCTCCACTTCACACTTACTTCTGCATCCTTCACATCTTCTTTCAACTGTCACTGCCTGGAGAAACCATTCCTGTCCTCTCCAGGAGAGAGAAAATGGCCCCTGCCACCAGAACCGCAATACCTTGGTGGTCATCTGATAGAGAGCACTTATCATGATGATTGTTTAGTTATGAGCTGCCTCCCTCTCTAGAGGTCAGGAGTTAATATTTCATCTCTGTATCTCCAGAGCCATATTGTAGATGCTTGATAATACGTATTGACCAAATGAATGAGCAGTTTCAACATAGAGATGACCAAACCTGAGAGTTTTCTGAAGTAGAAGTACCGGGAAGAGTCCTGGTGTCAGAGTTGGGATGTTATCAGTGACTTTTGAAAATGCTGTTCCAGGCCTTTGGAGATAGAAGAAATTGTAGCATGAGGCGTGCGGGTGAAATCCCCATAGGGCAGCAAAGGTTGACCCTTTCACAGTTGCTTGAGGGATATATTAAAGGATACAGTTTGGGCAGTTTGAGGAACTGGTAACAAGAAGGGAAGGTGTTTCTTTTTTTAGCATTTCAGAGCAGGGAGATTTAAATACCTTGACAGCCAGAATGGAATTCAGCTGTCTTTCACGGAGTTGCTACTATGTTCCATGCAGTTTGTTAATGCCTAATTATTTACTTAGAGGACAGAGAAGGAACCTTTGGAGATAAAAGTAGAAAGGTCCTGATTAGTGGCAAGAGGAGAATCAAGAATGAGCTGGCAGTGGAGGGATGGAGCAAGGAGGGTGACAGGATGACACTTCAGAGGCAGGACTCCACAGTGAGAGTCAGCCAGGAGAGGAAGACAGAGGCAGGGAGGTTCCATAAAAAACAAGAGGGTCGTCTTGGGTGCTGTTCTCCTTTTAGCAGACCAGGAAGCAAAGCCAACTGCTGACTGTCCAGCAAGTAGGGTCGGGAGCTGGAGAAGGATGGAAGTCATTTGGAAAAAAGTAAGTGTTGGGGAGGGGGGGAAGGAAAAGAAAAAGAAAGAAGATAAAAGGACTTTGACAGTGCAGTTAAGAACGCATATAAAAATAGCAGTAGTCACGACACTGTGACCAAGGACCGGCTAGACTTTTAAAAGGTACATTTCAGGGACGCCTGGGTGGCTCAGTCAGTCAAGTGTCCGACTTTGGCTCAGGTCATAATCTTGCAGTTCATGGGTTTGAGCCCCGTGTCAGGCTCTGTGCTGACAGCTGGGAACCTGGAGCCTGGAGCCTGCTTCAGATTCTGTCTCCCTCTCTCTCTGTCGCACCCCTGCTCGTGCTCTATCTCTCTGTCTCTGTCTCTCTCTCTCAAAAATAGATAAACATTAAAAAAATTTTAAAGGTACATTTCATAGTCAACCTGTTTTCGCATGTTCAAACAGAGACAAAATAATGAATTTTTAGTGGTTTTCCTCAAGAAACATGACTACATTTTCCATTGCTTAAAAACTATTCTCAGGAGAGAAAATTCACTGAGCCCCAATCTGAACTACTTAAGTTTGTACTATCATATGTAGGTTGGTGAACTTGAGATTGTAGTAAAGGTTTTATCTCAGTTTTGGAGGAAGTTATCATGCAATTACTGTACATTATCTTTCAGTGCTGGTTGTATGAGAAGTTTGCAAACTTGTTATTGATAACCTTTGAATGTGAGTTCAATGAAAACCATGCAAATGCAGCTGTCTGCTAAGATAATTTTTTTTCCTTACTGAAATATATGAGAGAAAAGGGGGAATTGTAATTTAACTACAACAAATCAGCACGGTATTTTAAAATATTTGAGCAACTGTAAAGGTTAACAAGTGAAAAGATTTCAGGTATGCTTCCTAAGTTATTCCTCTGCCAGAGCCCTCGTTTTTAACAGTGGGAAAGAGGGCTGGCTGGCTTGAACAGGTTCCTTTAGCTTTATGAGTTGAAGTTGAATTGATCTTGACACCACTCTAGAAAAGCCTACGATTGTCATTTTGGTTTGATGGTAAGTGATATACACCTGGCTTCATGAAATAAAAAGGCACCCCACACCTAATGAACAGCTCATGGTGATACATAAAGAACAGTTGACTCAGTGTGATGGGCAAGTCACAAGGTGACTCATTTGAAGTCTTGCTGTTTAAATAGTAAGGACTACTGACATGCAAACGTGCTAAAAAGAAGATAGAGAAAGATAGATAGATAGATAGATAGATAGATAGATAGATAGATAGATAGCTCAGCGATCTTTCAAATATGTTTTAAGGAAGAGAACTAAAAATAAGTCTTCTATTCAGTACTGCAAGGCAATGTCATGGCAATGTTGGAAAGCCAACTCCCAGTGGCTGGTTTATTGCGGGCATTTCTGCCCTTGTCTTTGGGATTACCAGAGTGCCATGCGCGCAGTTACACAATGCATAAAGGCGAGGGTCATTTCTAGGACAGATAATTGAACATTAATACTCGCTGACATTGTCGAAGGAATGATATGTCAACCTGACAGGGCCTATGTGCTTACATCTGCTGATTGGCTGCAGACGAAGGCTCTGTGTGTCAGGATCAGACCCCAGGCCTGACTGCAGCAGGGCCAAGGATGACGCAGCCATTAATCTCAAGCTGCCATCTTGGGCCAAGAGAGTGTCTGTAAAATCACTCCACATCCTGTGTGTGGCTGGCAAGTTGCATCTGCTGTATTCTAGAGTTTCAAGGTATGGCTCCCAGTAAAAAAACACCACTGCTGACTCTGGGTTTGCATCATCTCACCAGAATTTGTAGTGTGCCAAATGTCTCCTTTCACTTTTCTTTCTTCCTTTCCCCCTTCCTTCTTTCCTCCCTCCCTCCCTCCTTACCTCCCTCTCTTTCTCCCTTCCTCCCTCCCTCCTTCCCTCCCTCCCTTCCTTCTTTCCTTCCTTTCTTCCTTCCTTCCTTCCTTCCTTCCTTCCTTCCTTCCTTCCTTCCAAAACTAGCTATACATTCTGAATAAATGGGGAAGTTTTAGTGGCTGACAGGAAGGTTCTGAGGTGGTGAGTCTTTTGTTCCTATGGGAATTGGTTTTGATGAGTTTCTGGTTTCCTGATTCACCATAGATATGCAGTGTAATGAAGAAATCAAACAAGAATTAAACTGAAGTTACTTGCTGTGATTTATTTTTTTGATTCTCAACAAAATATTAAACCCTGTAGGCAGATTTCTGAACAGAGGGAAAAAAGGTCTATGTAATTATTTTCTTATCCTTGAAATCACATGAGCAGCACTTTCCTGCCTCATTTATAATAAATCTTTAGTGAGTTAATCCCATTGCTCCAGTAATTCCACAGCTAACACTTTACTGAACATGTATCCATTCTGAGAAAAGAAACATGGAACAGTCAAGAGGCCTCTGACACTCCAATTGTGCCTTCTTAAGGTTGGGGTCCTCTGGTAGTGGTTACTCAGCGTAGGTCTCCACTGCAGAGAATGTTATAAAATGGGGCTCCTGAGAGCAGCCATTATCACATATTGGTTAACATCACAGATCTTTAAAATCCCAGTTGCATTGCAGCCATGAAAAAAAAAGCTTTCATCTGTAAAATCTAGTTTCCCTTTGTTATTAAAATAAATGAAGCCATTAAACAAAATATATGCATATAATAGTCAAGTTCATCATTTGGCATCGGCAAAATGATGGAATTTTGCATTTTCAGAAATCAGGGCTGCCATCTTAGATGTAAGGTGCAGACCCAAATGTGCTGGTGGTTTCTGAAACTCTATGCCTTATTACATATTTTCCTCTCTTTCATTTGCTTATTTATATACTTCTATGCCCCCCCCTTAAATAAAAAGTAGAATTCTGTTTAAAAAGGCTAAAAAAAAAAAAAAAAAGACAGCATTCCATGCCTCCCCCCCCCTCCAAATACTGTGACCAAATTAATTGTAACTATTGATGAGCTCATATTATGAATGAGCTGGAATCGAAATAATTTCCAAATACTTTATTTCCAAAGGTTTGTTTTTAATTACAGCGGCATTTGGTTGGCATGCAAGGGCGAGTTCTCACTCTTGATCTATCCTAGCTGTAGCCCAGGCCAAAAGATTCTCTGCTCCCTTTTCTCGAGAGCACACTTTTCTGCCAAATGTGGCACTCATCCCCTGCCAAGGAAGGTGGGCAGATTGCCACTTCTGACTTCCAGCCACCAAAAGACAAAGGCTCTCAACATCCCTAAGTCCAGGGAGCCAGAATGGGCCTCACACCTTGAAGGTTCCGGATTATTGATTTTTTTTCTCTATAGACTTTATAATATGGGATATTTTCACAGTGCCCCAGTCAGTCCCCAAGGGTGATTTAGGCACTTACAGGAGTGTGTGAACCCTTGAAGGCCACTGGAGGGTCATTTAAGTGTCCTTACTCATCTGTCTGAGGCCTGAGCACATCTACACTGTCAGCCTTGCATCCTGTATCTTGCTTTTTCAGTGTTTTCTTTTTTACACTCTTTTAGTAAGAACAGAGTATTATTTATTTACTTCAGTGAAGCTCAAATAAACCCAGGAGGGGTAATAGCTGAGTATAAAACATCTGATGGGGAAAACATAACCTCCTTTCCTTTTAGCAGAACCAGCTATATGAAGGTGCAAATTAAAAATGCAGGGCTTCTTTAAAAATTATGAAGAATTTCTGGATGGTGATAGCAGCACATTAAACCAGGTGTGAGGCCCTTCTAGGTAGGGGGCCTTGTGCGTGACTGTCTCTGAGGCTGGCCCTGCCTGTAGATATTTTAGAAGTGAATTTGTCCAAATTAAGAGAATTGCAGGAAAACATTAAAATCTAATTTAAACCCTAGAGAAAGAAAGAAACAAAAAGAAGAAGAAGAAAAAAAAAAGAGCCTGATTTAGCACTAGGGGAAACAAACTACTAGAATTAGTGAGGCCAGTCTTCTTCCTACAAATTGAGAAGTGTATATATTTTATGCGTGTTTACATAGATTAGCCCAACCTGTAGGGTCATCTCAGATTCAGCCACTGTTGACCGAGCACTAGATACGTGCTAAGCACTCTGCTGAGCAATTTGACGTATGTTGTCTCATCTGACTGCCACTAACTTTGTCATGGTCATTTGACCAACAAGGAAGCTGAGGCTCCGAGGACTGAGCCTCATGCTTTGATCAAGCTCACACAGTTAGTGTGGGTTCCAGGACTTAACTTGCAGTTATTTAACTAAATCAGTACACCTAACTGCACCTCTTGAAACCAATAGCTCTTAAAATGTTTTCCATTAGATTTGCCTTTTGTCAGGATGTAACCATATCACTGAAGCAGAAAGGGACCTAATGACCACTCTCCTGTGCTCCATGGGTTCCACATGGGTCTAAGTTCTCTTAGAAAGTAACTGAGGAAGGGGGAAATGAGGCCTCATGTGTATGTAATTAGCAACCTGTGTCACACGTGAAATGACAGAGAAAGACACAATAAATAAATAAAACAAAACTGGGGCGCCTGGGTGGCTCAGTGGGTTAAGCATCTGACTTCGGTTCAGGTTCAGGTCATGATCTCACAGTTCAGGAATTCAAGCCCCACATCGGGCTCTGTGCAGAGCCTGCTCTCCCTCTCTCTTTCTGCCCCTCTCTCTCTTGAATGAATAAACTTTAAATGA
>NW_025814896.1:84338669-84363669 GCF_022079265.1 Lynx rufus
CTTGAGAAAGTTATTGGTCCATTCTGTGTCCAAGTCTCCTCATCTGTAAAATGAATGTAATAGTTGCGCCTACCTCATAAGGTTTTGTGAGATTACATGCCTTAATACATGTAAAACATTTGGAACAATGCCTGATACATCCTCACTCCTTAATTCATGTAACCATTACTACGACTACTTTTGACTAATACTACTAAGCTACTATTAATAAAGTCCCTTTGGATGGGTGCTGTGGACAGATGCTGATGGAGAGAAAATGTGGGGGAAGGTTCTAGGGAATTACCTTTCACCCATGGCTCCAACTCTGCCCCTTGATGTTTGCCTCCAAGGCAGAAGCAATGGGGATGCGGAATGGGGGTTGTGGCAAGGAGAACAGCAACACTCTCCCGGATCATGGCTGTTAAAATGCAGAGAAACATTCAGTCACTGCTCACCACAGCTAAGAGCTTGGTTCATGCTCCATTATAAGATGTGTGTGTGTGTGTGTGTGTGTGTGTGTGTGTGTGTGTGTTAATGTAGCTTAAAAAGGGGAATGGAGATTGGGAAAGAAACATCTGTGGGAGCACAGCCAAGTGCAGAAACTCAGGGGAGGGAAGACCTGGCCCCAGGACTAAGTGGCTGAGAGCTGTCGTGCATGTTTTTTGACCTAGCCGGGCCTCAGCTTCCTCATTTGTGAAATGGAGCTAAGCATAGTCCCTACTCATAGGGGCCACCAGGAGTACATGAGATAATACATGTAATGTGTTTGTCTGACTGACAAACAGTAAGAGTTCAAATGAGCTGTGATTTAAAATGATTTGAAGAGGTCACAAAAGTGAAGCATGACTTTTCCCCTCCATCCCCACCCCCAGGCCCCTACAGCTCCCACTCTGTTTTTCTTATTGGCCTTTTCATGTTTCCTTTTATAGCCATGGTCTTCTACTAAGAGAATCAATATTCAGGGAGTTCATTAATAATCATAACTGTTCAAAATAATTTTAGCACTCTTCATGAATTTTAATACTTTTAGGAGGAGGGTATAAGTAATTGCTAATTTACAGTCTAAATTTTATGCTTTAATGCATATACTTAAAAAGACTCCTGTAACACATACATAGCTAATAAAGAATAGATCTAAAACATTGTCATTATTATAGAATTGCAAGCAACTTAAAGAAAATGTCCAATGTGAAAGACTGTGAAATCCCTTAATATAAGTATTTGTCTTTTTTTTTTTTTTGGTATTTGTCTTTTTTGTTTAGTGTTTTTATTTTATATTTATAAGAAATTAAAAGGTCAGAGAGATGAGACAAGCAAGGTATTGTAGTCTTGGCCCCTTACAACAGACTGTGAAACCACGGTGTCACTGCTGTGAATCATAAAAGATCGTCTCATTAGTGCAAAAGTAAAGACTGCTATGAAATATTACCCGGTGTTCAACTTTTCCTTCCACGCTTCTGTCATTTTCATGGGATAAGATCAAGTTTAGAAATCCCTACCTGACTTCCCTACTTGCATAACTCCACCAGCAACTTCATATAACTGCTGCTGGATAGACGAGAAATCGGAGGGGTTGTCTGGAAAATGGCTTGACTAGGCTTCAGAGAAAGCAAGTGCTGGGAATCAATGGAGCACATTTAATCCGAGAACCAGGCAATCTAGGAGCGCTGGTGGAGAATTAAAAAGCAGGTCGAAGTCCTGCGACTTCCCTGATGATGCTCCAAACGTTCTTGGCTTCTTCGCCAGTCCTGCCAGCACCTCTTCTTTTGATTCCAGCCCGAGCTAGCATGCAGGACTCAACTGCTATGCATGCAGAGGCTGTGTTCTTCCACTGCACGCTGCCCTGCTTTTGTAATGCAAATGGGAGGCACAAAGTGTCTCTTTGATAATGTGCAGTCAAAAGACAAAAAAGCATTCACTGAAACAGTAAAACTAATTCATAAAGCTGAAAGACAATAGGGAAGCATTATGGATTTTTTTAAAGGAAAAAAGTATCCTGGATCAATGTAATTGTCACAGTGTAAGCTATTCATAGTCAATGCATAAGGGGAAAATGGCTGCAAGTTTATGTAAAGTGGGAGAAGTTTTTACAGGCAAAAAATTATATTAAACAAATATAAATACATTCGGTGAGCAAGTTTCTGCTTATCTCCTGAGAGGTCAAAAATATAGCTAGTTATTTTAATTTAGAACCACAATATTCCCTTAGTGTCAAAAACTCAGTAGAAGTTTTAAAAGAACACGGAGATCTACTGGTTAAAAGCCATAGGGTGGATTTTTTTTTTCTTTAAAGGGAGTATCTCTCCATCACATACCAGAGTTTAGCTCAAGGTCAACTTATATTAATGCATTAAACTTAGCTGTGGAGGAGGCAAAGGGCTGGAGGAAGAAGGATAAAAGAAGTTCCGAAATTGTTCTTCCAACATATTCAGCCAAGCAACAGAACATTGCCTTGATAAGGGATATATTGGACAGTTGCCATAATTCCTCCTGTTAGATCAGCTCCCACGGTACCTATTCCCATACCTTTTAAAGTATAGCATGTAACATTTTGCTTGAAAATTGCTTCCACCTCTATTGCTTTGTTATAGCTGTTTTGCAGTTTCGGGATAGAGGCAGTTCTGTGTCACAAGAAATTACTAATCTGAGGTTTGAGAAGGGGCAGCGTAGCCTTCCATTATCTCACCAGTGAGCTCTGTACAGGATTATTTTCAAATTTTCTGCTGCCATTACAATGTGCTGTTAGAGTGGGCAAGGCAGGCAGGGAGGGAACGTTATTGAAACTTGGTTACCAGGGTAGATAAGATAAAGTTCATCACTGTCTTGGCATCCGCATTTGCAGTCAAGGGTGGAAAATTTGATGAAAGGAGTACATTTGGTCAAGGATATCGTTAAGATATAAGACTGGACATTTTCCATCTGTGTACTGAAGAGTTTTTTCTTTTGCCATCGATACTCATCTGAAACGGTCTGCTTGATTGTTTAAGTAAATAAGTTTTCTTCCAACGTTCTGTAAGCTCGTAAATACCAGATAACCAGTGTCAGAACCCCCCTCCCATCCCAACCTCAAGAAACAAAATTGGAGTTGTGCAGACGTAACTTTCTTTTTAGCAAGTTGCCATTTTCTTTCTGTCGCTTTCTATTCTTTGGGGCTTATAAAATGACAGTTCAGACTTCACTTTTATGTAAGCTATTTTTAGATTTTCGTCAGACATTCTTTAACCATTTCTATGACACAGGACACATACTCCAGGGATCACTTCATTCTTTGATGGGGTTATTAAGCAATCACTGCTATACTAGGTCATCATCAGAAGTCGCACTTCAGATCCAGAAACACAGGAAGAGTGACACACGGGTTCTATGTCAGCAAGAGACTTACTCTGGAGAGGAGAAGTCAGGGCGTTGATTGCTGAAATAAGGATGATCATTTTGTGAGTTGTTCCCCACTACCCCCAAGCCACGTCTTTTCCCACTGAGTCCAGCACCTCTTCTCTCCCCCGCGAAGCCAGCCCAATACACGTGTGCAGGTTTAATGCTGGAAGGGAGGGTCAGCTTCACCCTTACATAATCACTCTTTTATGGCTTTCACTCATTCCTGAGGTGTTAATGCAGATCAAATGGGAAACACTCGAGAAGGAACCCTTGTAGCTACTGCCCTGCCTCGCTCTCCCGTCTCAATCGTTAATTCTTATTGTAAGATCTAAAGGTAATTTTGTTTGCTCTCTTAATGCGTTGCAGTTCTCCCAGTGGCCCTTGCATATCCTTTCTCAAATTCCCATCTTGATCAATTGTTTGCAAATAATTAAGCTTTTAAGAGATAATGGCATGAGGCTAATGTACACAACAAAGGAAAGGTCTCCTGTCACTACCTATTGGACTGTGGTCAAATTTGCTTTGATATCCCAAAGTGATTAGGTTGATTGGTGTGTCTGGCCAAGTGCAACCCATCTTCCCTTCACAAGAACCTACTGATCTTTCTTAAACTGTGTCCTTGCCGTTAATAGCAAAGGTGTTCAGGAGAAAGGCAAGGGGTGACCCAGGCCCTTGGTTGCAATGGTTTGGAATGAATTTCCCATTTTCTTCCTAGAATGTCCTCCTCTTTATCTCTTTTGTAAACTGATGTCTACCTTTGCCCATCTTACGATCCTGTGGGCATAACACAACAGGATTTTGAATGTTTTTACAGGAGCCTTGCTCCTGGCATGTTGGGTTTTTGTCAAGTCATTTTTTTTCAAGTCTACAAAGGAATAACTCATACTGTCCACAAAAAGCTTATGTAAGAAAGATGCATAGGATTTAAGATATTTAAAGATACTGGGTTTCAGTTAAAAGCTTACTCCTTTGTGAATTTTTGGCTGACTGTGGATTAGCTATCTGAAGTCATGGCTTTCATGTGATTCTAGCAATTATGGATTTTTTTTCTTCAGGGAATTAAAAGTTTGTGGGACACCCAGTCGAGGAACTATGAAAAAAAGAAAAAAATTCAATCTCCCTACCATAGACAAGGGTTTAGGGAATTTTGTTGACACCTTTTTTCCCCCTTAACAATGACCAGATTATTGTGGCATTTAATTTCATCCAGGCTCATTCACTTCTATTTAAAAAAAATATATCCTGAATGACTGAAAATTGTTTAATGGAGATGGAGTGCTGGGTCTCCATAGCTTGAGGCTGCCTAGCAATTATGCTGCATGAAATTAGACACAGTTTGTTCCAATTACTTAAAATCAGATCACATGAAAAGTGACAGAGGAAAAAAAGAACTTTCTCGTTTCATGATATTTAAATTATGAAATCAGAAACTGCACGATGTGAAGAAACAACCTAAATTTGTGCTGAAATTTTGAGGGCCATCGATTGCTCTTTGAAGCTGTAATGATTCAGGTAATTTTAATGATCCAGAGAGAATTTTCCTGACACCACCTGCATAAATAAAATGTGAGTTCCATTTGCTTTGTAAGAATGGTTGTAAAACTTACTCACAAACAGGCATGCAAAAATACTCTTGAAAACACAGCACAAATAAATGACTGTGACAATTCTCAATTTTCAAAGTAACTAAAGGTAAATGGCATAAATATTAATTTTTATCCAGTTCTGGTCATAATATTAAGTCACAACTAACGAGGCAGGGCAGAAGGTATTGCCATCCAGCTACAGTGAATAGAGATTGTTGACATATTTATTAATTCTACTGAAAGTCGCTGGAAGAGATTTCCACAGGACCTGAACAACTGTAAGCAAATTACAGAAGATGTTATAGATTGGAAATGACTTGTGTACATGGGTCTATACTTTTAGATGGCAAATAGTGCCACAGCTGGATGCTAAAATTTGCATATTTCAAAATCAGGCTTATAATCTGTAAGAATTGCCAGCCTGGGTAACTTTTAACTGTTATGGGTCTTTAAACTGCAGAAGACAAAATTGAAGATTAGAAAACTTGTCCCTTGTTTAAAATCTCATAGTTAGTGAGCGGCAGCATAAATTTATACACTCCACAGGGTCATGTGTGCCTATAACAGTTCCTCAACTAATGTAGCCATAGAAATTCTATATATCAAACCTTAAATCAGTGTCCATTCACTGGATAAGAGGTTCATACGGTTTGTATTGTGCGGCAAACTTTTATGCCACAGGAGCCATATTTTAAACCTTAGGGTAGAGGATTCCTTTAACTCAGTATCCAGTCATGAGATTTTGCCTGTGATTACTGGCATTATGTTGTGTAGGGTGATTGTCACCTATGATCTTAGCCTATTTTGAAATTTATATACTGTTATTTGAAAAGAGTGGGTTGATATCACTGTTAGGAACGAAGTCAGGAAAGTAGTGTCGTGGATCTCAAGTTGGATTGTTTACACCTCCTGTGGGCTGTTGAAAAAAAGTTTTATTATACATTTTGATGTTGCATCTGAGTGGACAGTATCTGTGTATCATGGCAAGACATAGCCTCCTTCTTGTTTCTCAGATATTTACTGATTTCCTGTTATGCGCTAGGCTGGGCTTTGAGGATGGTGAATGAGAAAGTCATGGACTTTGGAGTTTCTCCATGGGTGAGAAGAGGCACTCTGAAAGGAAACAAATCATCAGAACAGGTGTTTCAGAGAGTGAGGCTCTGCCGTTAGGGAGAAAAGGAAAAGATCGATGTGAGGGCAGTAAGGTGGGCTGGTGGACTCTGGGTGGGTAAGGCTTGGCCTTTGAGCTGAGATGAGAAAGTGACACTGGAGCAGGTGACTGAAGGGTAGGGACAAGGTTGGTGTGTTGGAAGAACAGAAAGGAGAACTGTGTGGTCAGACAGAGGGGTGGAGCAGGGGCGAAGAAAAGGCCACAGAGTCTGAGAGGTGGGCAGGGCTGGGTGGTGGCGTGCCTTACAGGCCATGGTAAGCAGTCTGAAAGCTTTGGGGAGGGCATAAGAATGAAGATTACAAAAGGCATTTGCCACATCCCTCAGTCATGGTGAGGCTTAGACGCTGGAAGGGAAGCAGGAAATATCACTGAGTCATGTGGCTGCTGACCATGCCTTTCCCTGGCCAGTTTCCTCACCTGTAAGACAGGAGGGACCATAGATTCCATTTATGTCCCTCAAAGGGATATAATGGGGATTAATTACCATCCTGCCTGTAATATACTTGGAGCTCTTTAGAGAAAGGCACTATATTCCATGAAAGCAAAGCCTTATTCTAATTGTGTATTTATTGATTAAGTGACAATCAAAGACAATGCTTATGGGAAAAATTGCTACATCTCTGCTCTCCACAAACGAATCCCACGTGTACAGATATAGAACATATTTAAACTTACCTATAATAGCATTAAAGTGGTCATTAACAAGCCTTCTTAGCATCTAATCAGACATTATTAATGAGATTAAAACCTATGTTAATTAACATTCAATAGACCAGAATTTAGTTTCCAATGGTAGAGATAGTTAAATTGAGAGTTGAGGGTGCCCTTTCTCATTCATAAGAGAATAGAGGGTTGACTATTAGAACAATTTTTATCTGGGGAGAATTTATTGGGATGCAGTAGTTTCAAGCTAGTCAATGTGTCCATAGATGGATACCAGGTCCCAGGCTTTAGAAATGTATATTTCAGATTTAGATATAGTTCATTACTGAACAAAAAGTATTTGTGCCAAAACTAATTTCAGTAGAATTCCAAACATTCTTTCAAGAGGGTATGAGTTTCATTTTATTATCTAATCCTGTAATACTTTTTTATCCACTCTAACTCATGAGGAACATGGCTGGGCTTGTTCTTAGCATGCAAAATATGCTGGTCTTTGACCTTGTATTGGCCTGTGTTCAGAATCCCAGCATGTGTTGACATTCAGATATGGAAACCAACTTTGGTTGAATGTCCTTTGTTTGCTTTTCAGAAGAGCTGCAATGATTAGTGGTTCAAAAATATCCACCCACTCTAATTTTGATATTTGCATCTGGCAATATGGTGTTTTGGAGGGAAAATGTCATGCTGACAAAGTGCTTAACTACTGGGGACCTCAGCTGAGACGGTTGGTCCAAATGGTTCAGCTTTAGAAGTCTGTGGTTCTATGAATATATTACATCAAGATGATAGGATTTTATATCATCAAAAAGGGCTTCTCCTTATTTTAATCTTATACAGTGAAGATCATTCTAAACTTTCTGTGTTTGCGACAAATAAACCTTTAAAGGATAAACTCAGTATCAAGGTTCTGCAAGTATCCTAAGTAGCTATTTATACACTTCACTAATCTTTGTAATTGGCTTGTCTTTTACTGCCATTAATTAGATGATGTAGTATTCCATTAATAAGAGTGACACACCTCAGCATTTTTACCTTTAATTATAGACTGTATCTTCACTAGACACTGAGGCTATTGACAAAATAGCCTAAATATTGCCTGATATACACATACTATTTTTACAGAGCGTATGTGTTTCTTATTGAATCCCTAGCACCTAGCATCGCACCTGACATGTGATTCGCACTACACTATCTGCCCGGGGTAAATGTGCACACATCTATCTTTTTTTTTTTGTTCTCTTGCAGCACCCTTACCCTTCTGAAGAACAGAAAAAGCAGTTGGCACAAGACACGGGACTCACCATCCTTCAAGTGAACAATTGGTAAGTAATCTGGCTTTGGGCAACCTGCAGCTCATGTTTTGCATTAACAAGACACACCCAGTTGTTGCTGTTTTCTCTGGTGGCTCCTTGATGGAAAAGTGAAAATAAATGGTTGACTGATAGGTGAGAGCACTGGCTGGCATAGAAAAAAAAAAAAAAAACAAAAAATCCAAAAAGAAACAAAACAAGCCAAAAAACCAACATTGCATTGCATTCCATTGCCTTTACAAATCGATGAGTTTTAGGCATTATGTAAGTTAAGTATTTAATTCGCATACACTGTGGCTCCATAAATGGCTTTTTTCATTTTAGGATAATCAATAGAAGGAGTGGCATCATCCTAGTTTCTGTGGAACAAGAAAATCCACCATCACGTATCAGTCAGGTTTTAAATTCGGTGAATAGTTAACTGCAGTTATTTTGTTAGGGCTGAGCTTTTGAGGATAGTGTCCCCTTACCTCCTATCCTCTGTCCATGGAAAAAGAGAAATTATTTATGTTTCCACTTTGAAGCGTTCAAAACCCGATGTGTTTCAGGGCTGTTCAATACTATTTCTAAGTAAATGTGTGAATTCCTGATTTGGGGGGAAGCTGAGATTACGTACCAAGTACTAGCCAACAACATTCTGACAATGTACTGTGGTGTGGCAACAAGGCTTTGGGAAAGTATGATTTATTACCCTTTGTGAGTGTGCTGAAAGCCAGGTTCATATAATCACTAGTGTCATATTTGAAGGGTATCGAAATCCAATATCCTCTCAAACTAAGTGTATCTAATTAATTGTCCTAATATTTTTAGATTAGTGTTTATGATGGGGAAACCTTATCCTCTTTGAAGTAAAATCCAGAAAAGGCCCACAGCCTGGTTGGGGAAAGGGGAGAACTGGGGGTGCCAGTTTGCAGACAGAAGTATTTCTTTCTGTTCAGTAAGTGTCAAAGATTAATATTACAGAATCTCTGCTTACATGGCCTAATCCATTTTGGTGAATAAATTTGTTCTTGATGTCCATTGCACCTACATTAACAGACCCTTCTCTGTTAGAGAGCCCGGGAGCCTTTGGGAGAGATTCCAGATATATTAAACCCCATTACAGAAAATGTAATTTCTGTCAATATAATCCCATGTATTCTTCAATTTAGTATTTTAGAGATAACAAGCTACTTACAATATATTTGCCTTTGGAGGATTAATTTACAAAGTGCACTATCTGCAAGACGCAGACAGACTCACATAAGCATTGCTTGTAAGGGTTATCAATTTCTATGACCTTACCGCAGCCTTGGGAGATCAATTTTTGCAGCCCTTTAGCCAAGTGGGTAGGGAGCCAATGGAAGCCATACTATACCTAAATGTGTTGCTGCGAGGGTGTCACTGCAGAGATTTTTTTGTTTGCCTTGTACCTGCTATTGTATCTTCATTTTCAAGACTGTTGATACTATATATTTGAACTTGGTCTTCAGATCATCCTGGACAGTGTTATAGGATAGACCATCCATTTTCCATGCACGTCTGAATTCAAATATATTTTCAAGGTTAAACTGATGATGTAATTTTAATACAATGGAGGCTGTACAAATGTATTTCCCTGGGAAATGTTCCCATCCGAGGGCCAAGGAGTGGCAGGGCAAACTCTAATCGAGGAAGGCGAAAGCGCTACCACTCAGGTGATCTATCACACACGGCATCTCTCTTCCTCTTCAGTGTTGCTAGCAAACTCCCTCCGTAAACATTGTTACCGGTGAACAAATTCCAATACAACTTGCTTTCCACAGGTGGACCAACTTAAGGGCTATTTCCTGTGGATGCACGGGCAGGCAGGCATTCCTGTGACACCAGACAGTATGCAATTGTCATTTTCCTAGGTTCTATACAGTGGTCATAAAGCAACTTCCTCGGTTTTGCAATTAGAAGAGGAAAAGAGGGACCTTAAAAAAGTTAAACTACTTTTTAGAGTATGTGCAGACCTACTATAAACTTCACACTGATAACTCAGTTCTGCCCAGGTACGAACATACAGATCACTTTTAGTTACGCGCAATGTAAACACGATTCTGACCTCAGCTGGCACTGTGTACTGTGCCTGTGTTCTGTCTACTTCTGTGTGGAGTTAGAAGTGACTTTTGCTTGTACTTCATTGTTTTGCATTTGGCAACTGTCTCAATTCTAACAGCTAGGTGGTAGAGAATTCCCCTCAAGTAAGTAAAAGTTTTAAGAGAGATTGTTTCGCCTAAGTTTGATGAATAATGACATTCCCGTGTTTGCTTTGAGTTTCTAATGGTTTATTAATTATCATCCAAGCCTTCAGCTTTTGAGGAGCTGATAATAGATTTATTTTTTTGTTTATAGGCTTTGAGTAGGAAATAGGTTGGAAGAATGGGGAAACCTAGATGATGCTGGATGAAAACCAAAGATGTCAGAGCATCTTAAACTATGGTATACTTGCAGACTAACAACAGCATAAACACTAAAGGGTTTTCATTTTCCTTTCTCATAATAAAAAATTACACAGAGCTTTTTTGAGAGCCTGTAAACATTTTTCCTGTGTTGGATATCAAGCCCAAGTTACTTCCTTCTAGAAATCATAATTAAAAGAAAATCACCATTAGTATTTTAGCATTTCCCCTTCACTTCATTTAGCCACAACATTTAAAAATGTGTGTCTTCCTTCTTGGGTTTCTTAAAACTTGTTAACACACATGTACATTTTGTACGAACTATGAGTCACTGCTGGAGAGATTTAATAAAATGCTGAAGGGCAGGTTGGGTGTAGATCAGTCATAATTATTGGCAGCAACATAATGTATCGAAGCACACAATATGAAAGTGAAAAATAGAAACTCGTGTCTAGTTGTTAGCTTGTCATAGAAACCCTGGCCGATGCAGCTTTCAGTTCAGTTTTGATTGAAAAATGAGATGAGAAAAGTTTGGTGTATTGTAATGGCTCTTTCATTCCATTGCTGAACTGATCTTCTCTAATTGCCACAAGTGATACAAACTACCTGCCTTGGCTAAGGCCAAAGCAGATGGAATCTGGGGGGAGGGGAGACAATAGGGAGAATGTAAATGGAAAACAACAAGACAGATTTGATTAATTAAAAGAAAATTTGGATTACAAGAAACAACCATTGTCACTCTTATATTTCATCTACTTGTCAGAATGAAAACAGAGAGGAAGGATCTTAAAACGGTTGCTATTTTGCTTATAGGAACTGGGCCCAGGGATGGAATGTGAAATTTATCAGATGGGACATTGTAGGACAAGTCTACGCCAACAAATTTTTTGAGAATTGAGGCAATTATGCAAATAATTTGGGTGAAAATATTTTTACCTTCATTATCTAAGTATCTGAGGCAAGTGTGTTTTTTAAAAAATTGACTTCCATAACTAATTGCCTAAATATTTCAATCTAGCATGCCGTGATAGACTTAGACTTAAAAGCTTAGTAATTTTTGAAATATGATATGTGCCATTGACTCATGTATTCTTCTCTCTTTGCTTTTTCACTCCCAGTTATGATTTGATCCAAAAATGAGAAATAATAGCATTTGGAGCTTTTGCATTCTGTTTTTTCATTGTTGTGGTGGTTGTGAAAATTACTTCTGTGAAAACATATTAGTAATATGTCGAGCATTTTAGTCATTTAAGCAGAAACTTCTTGAATTCTGAGATGGTCATTTAGGTCTTTAATTATTTAGGCAGAACTTTAAAGAAAACACACACGCACACACACACACACACACACACACACACACACACACACACACAAGGTTAATCAATACTTGGTTCTTTTTTCTCCTGAATATACCAACTTTATTTCTTAATTTGGAAATATGAGCGTAGAATGGCCGGATAAAGACTCCCTTCTGTGTCTTCACAGCAGTGTTGCAGACCTGGGGATTCCATATGATGCAGACCTGGGCCAGTGGTTGTATCTTACTTGCCCGATGCCTCAGACATACTCTGCCTCAGCAGAGTTCTAGCCTAGGGTGTATTGAATAAATTTGACAGTGTCTTTGTTTACTACTATTCATCCAAACACTTTCCCATTAAGGCCTAATGTTAAATGATTATTTCTTTATGCTCTGAGAAGGCAATATGGATTTTAGGTGCAAAATATATAGTGTATGTGAAATACAGTGTGTATGCAGAAAGAAAAATCACTCTATGTCAGTTGGGTGCATAAAATTCCAGGAAGCATCCTAACATCTGAGGTGACACTTTACAGAACTATCACAGCTCTGTAGTTCTCAGATTTAGTACATATACCAGATTTTCCTAGTTACTTCATTTATTGCCTTCAAAACTGCAAAGCATTCAGGCATCACTTCCCATTTATTACCAGTGGGGGGGGGGAGGGGAAGTATGTTATCCTTAGAGATTTATGCCACTGGCAGGTAAAAATGTAAACTTATTTTTTAAAAAATAGGATCTCCCTTTTAATAAACAGATTCAACTGTTAAAGGTCAGGTTTCTTTCTGAGTTATGGTAATACTGTAGCAAATACTTTTATAAGTAATCAAAGATTCTATAAATATAGGTACCTGTGTAGATGTAAATGTTAAAACATTCACAAATTATCCTTTCAACTTCTGCGATCTAAAAATCAATAGGGGGTCATAGGGTTTCATAGAATTGCTCTGCTTTTTCTTCCAACATAATTTAATAATACATTTTACAGATGTTGTTTAAACATTAGGCACAGATTGTTTTGTCAATAAAGCTAAACAGAGGCATGACACAAAAGCAAGGAAAACAGATGTAAAAAACAGTGCACCATGCAAGAAGCACTGGGTCATTTGTTTGTTATTCAACTGCAAAATGAAAGTGCAGGGTGTATAGTGATTTTCTTTGCCTAGAAATCACCTAGGGATGGAACAACTTCACACACAAAAGGTAATTTTATTAAGCAGGTGGTTTAACTTTTTCCCTTGAGAATTTCAGTGTAACCTACATTTAAGGTAGGCTTCCTAACTGATCAATGGAGTAACAGGTGCAATATTTTTGAAAGAAGAAGGAGAAATATAAATAGAATAAGTCTGCAGCATGTTACAGAATGGGTTGTTGTTCTCCAAGCCCCAGTTAATTGCTATGCTTTTCACCTTGAGTGTCAATTCTAATAATATTACCTTTACGGGCACTTACTGTGGGCTTAGATTATAGCAATCAGTAATACTCACTAGATAAAATACTGTCTAGTTGCTCGTAAGAAAAATATTGAAATCAGTCAAAAAATGTTTAGCTTGCATATTGCCCGAGACAGAACTGGCAAGGTGCCAGGCAGGCAGGGTATTATTAGGAAAGCTGAGCAAATAGCTCGCAGGGAAAAGAGCTGTGAATTTAGAAACCTTCAGGTATTGTCATGTCAGAGAGTCTTAGGAGTTCAACAGAGACGCTGCTTTTGTCTGCAGATTCTAAAAATTTCCAGCAAACAATCCTCTTTGAAAATGACTCTGCAGTCTGTTAAATATACTTTGTTGTAAGTTTTACACAGTAAGTTTACTCTGAGCTTCCCCACACTGTGTAAAATCCCACTGTGAGTACTGTGAGAGGTGGAAACCCCTCACCAAGTAGGTGGTGGCCCACAGCGGCACTGGGCAGAAAACCCTGCCCCTTCTCCCATGGGGCCCTGAGTCTGGGTGAGAAAAGAAAGGGGAAGGGGTGGGATGAAGGAAGATGGATTTAAAGTCCCAATCCTCCTCAGTGTAACTGCCGTTTCTCCTCCAGCCAGCATCCAAAGACAGTTTCTGAGCTTTTCAGGACAAGGCAGGAGTGTGATGCCTTGAGAGGCCGTACGACCTGAGCAGGTACTTCAGGACAACTGAGGGCTGGGGTGTAAGTGAGTGAGTTAGGAGACTGATTTATCCATCATAAGCCCAGTGTTTCTGAATGTCCATGGTCCCTTTCAAAGCTGTGAAACCAGTGGTTGGTGGTTGACTTTGAACATGGTATGTAGGTCAGCAGGACTTGTTGTGAGTCCTAATGAAGCCAGATTTGTTGTTTTCGGTGTCTTGGCACAATTATCTGGTCAGAGAGGTGGAAAAAATCTGCCTGTGTGTCATGCAACCTGGCAGAGCAGGACCTGACTCCTATTTGCTTGTAGACAGCGTGGGAAGTGAGGGGGCTGAGAGGCATCATGGATCAAGGGGGAAGAGCCTGGCATCCACAGGTGGGTAAAGAACAAACTGCCCTGTAAGCCTCAGGACAGCATACAGTTTATACAGGGCAAGTAAGGGGAGGGAATATGCAAGAGAAAGAACATTTTGAGCCAAAACATCTCAGCTGTCTTCCCCACTCCTCATCAATCACATACGTGTCCTTGATCAAGTCACTCCATTTCGACCGGTGACAGCTTCTGCTGCTAAAATGGACCACATTGGTGGGACCCAGTGCCTCTTCCAGGTCTACTATTTTATTTTAAAGTTTATTCATTTATTTTGAGAGAGAGAGAGAGTGTAGGGGAGAGGCAGAGAGAGAGAGGAAGAGAGAGAGAATCCCAAGCAGGCTCCACACCGTCAGCGCAGAGCCTGACGTGGGGCTTGAACTAATGAACTGTGAGATCATGACCTGAGCTGAGACCGACTGAGCCACCCAGGCACACCCAGCTTTACTATTTTAGACTCCGTAGTACTGCAAACCAAAGAGAAGTAAGGTGATCGCTCTGAAACTGGCTCTGATTCCAGCTTTACACGAGGACTAGAAAAAAACAAAAACAAAAAAACAAAAACCCATGTCCTTTGATAAAGAGACAACCAGGGAAATTAATTAAAAAGTTACTACTTTTCTTCATCTTAAATAAGCAAATCAAGCTCTGTAAAATAAAAACTGGATGAAATTAAACATTATCACAAGACATGAAAAACATGTGTGCTGTCATTTTAGGATTCATAATAAAGATAAATCAGTTGTTTTTAGCAGTGTGCTACGAGTCTATGAAGGGCATGACAGATAATAGGCTTGAAATTTCTGAAGTTATTGTACAGCAAAATTTGTTTTTTCCTGAGGCGTTCAATCTTTTTCTCTAGTAATTTTGTACATGACAAACTTTTTAGTGGGTGCATTAATAATCTATAAGTAATGGGTTGTCAGGTGTCAGTTAGATAAGATTAAAAGACTGTTTAAGCATTATCCATTTGCTTCTTTGCATGAGTTTTATAGGTCAGGAGAAATAACTTTTTGAATTGTGGTTGTGTGTGCATGTTGTAAGCCCCCCCCCCCACCACCATTTGGCTCTGCTCCAAATATACGTGGAAGAAGTGTATTACATTACATAAATCCGCATGTAGGAGCAGATTTGAAACCCACACTGTGTGAATCAAGGGGACAAATGTCTCAGCTCTCGTCTGTAAACTTATTTTAGTTTTTCAAATGTTACTCTTTTTCTTCTCAAAGGAAACTCTGTTAAGGGGAAGGGGCCTCCGCTGAGAGGGACCCTGAAGCCTTTAGACATTCGGAGTTTCCTAGCAAGTCAGGTTTAGGTCTATTCTTGTCAAATCTGTCTTAAGTGTGTTTACATATAGTTTGCCTTTCTGGTATTTTCTGCTTGCACAGACCTGATCTCCACCTATTTTGTGTCAACAGTTGCTGAGGCTGGTGCTGGGTGATTAACCATCGAGCACTGAAGCACCACCGTGCTGTGCCCACAGAGACCCCTCTCCACTCTCTTACCTCATCATCTTGCTTCAGGCTGCACCCACATAAAACAAACAGCATTTCTGAGTGGTGAAAAAATCAGCCTGAAATATTAAAAAATGGGGCAAATGTTGCCTCCTCATTGAATAAAACAATTTTCTCAAAAATGGAGTGGAGCCAGGGGCATACGGGGTGGGGGAGGAAATGTTTCTGAGGGATTCAGCCTGCATCGCTCCAATGTGTGAATACCCAGAGCTTTGTGTAAAGGCCTGGGGTTTTGTTTTGATTCTTTCTTAATTTTCAAGGGGGAAGGGAACATTAAAAAGCCACCAAACAAACAAACAAAGCCTCCAAAAGACATCATGGATGCAAACAGAGGGTTCTCCCTGTCACTGCCTTTCACTGTCATTGATGTTTTCCTTTTCATTTCCATTCTTATGACACTTTTAAGCCTGACCCATTAGTATGGGAAATACTGAACACTATCGGGCTCTTGATACCTGAACAATAACAGATAAACAAACAAACTTTAATCTGTTTCCATCCTGGAGAGCTCTTCTTTTCCTCTTTACCCTCTTAACCAATGTGACTGAAGGACCTAATGCCTCACAAGATTAGATCTGATCAGTGAAGAAGGGAAAAAGCATTTGCTTTCCCAAACACAACTTTTTCAGGCTGATGGGGATTATTGGTCTTGAGTTCTTAGCTCAAGCTGTGTTTTAAGAATAGTATATTGGAAGTTAAATGCAATATGATTAAAAATACATATATTTAAGTTTCCAGTACTTTCTACCCTAGAATGCTGGTTTGAATGTAAGTAGGTAGTTTTTGAGAGTTGTTGTCCACTTGCAGGGTTTGTTGGCCTATATCCCTTGAACATCTGCTCTGGTTGATTTTATTTGATCCCTAGTTTGGGTCAGAGTTCAGATGTGCTTGGAAAGGGCAGGGAGTAGGGGATGTTGAAAAAGCTAATGGAAAGAATCATACATGTCCAAAGATGTCAGATCTCAGCTCCCACGGCTGGTCACCTGGCAGTACTGTTTACAGAAAGGAAAGTACAATAGGTTATGGCAGAGATTCCCGTCCTTAGGGCCAAGTGGGGGCCAAGAGGGACTAGGGGCCAGAAAAGGCACATCAGAGTCATTTTGAGTGAATGTAGTAGTATAAAAAAGCCTACTGAGACTTAACTTTTGATTTTAGTCATGCTATTTCTTTTAGGGTTCCAAATAACAAAGGATACGAGATTTTGAAGTTTATAAAAAAGGAGCATGGATTAAAATTTTAGGAACATCATGCCACTGAATGTCAGAGCCCAAGTCCTGGATGGGATTTTATGCATCATTTGACAGATAGGGCTCAGGGCTTCACAAAGTTATGCTCCTAATTGGAGGCAAGGATGGGGCCGGTTCCTTGTTCAGCACCTCTTCTGTTCCACCATTATGTACTTATTATTAACAGATTTATTGAGATGTAATTCACATACCATGAAATTCACCCATTTAAAGTGTATACAATTCGATGGTTTTTAGTATATTCACAGATACTGTGCAACCGTCACCATAGTCAATTTTAGGACATTTACACCACCTCAGGAAGAAAACCCTGGACCCTTTCGCTATTGCCCCTCCCCATACCTCTGCCCCCACTCTACTACTAATCCACTTTCTGTCTCTAAAGATTTGCCAATTCTGGACATTTCCCCTAAATGTCATCATGTGAACATGTGGCCTTTTGTGACTGGCTCCTTGCACCTAGCATGTTGTTTTCAAGCTTCCTCCATGTAGCAGGTAGTAGTGCTTCATTCCCTTTACGGCTGAAGAATGTTTCATTGTCTGGATGGACCACATTTTGTTTCTGCATTCATCAGTTGGTGGACATTGGGTGTGTGTCCACCTTTTGTTGCTATAAGCATTCGTGTACAAGTCTTTTGGACCGTTAGGTATTTTTGAGAATCCTAACGACAGTATCTCAACAAACCCTTGTCTTAGGTTTTAAATTTGCAAAGAAAGCTCCTTTCATAGGCATGAAGTCACTTGGGTCATCACAGCTCTAGCACCTAAACACAACTATGACCTCAGAGCAGCGAGTGGCAATTTTTCCTACTCAGTTCTCACACTCTTCTCCCTAGATGCCGCTGTAACTCTCCCTGTCCTTGGCCAGTGTCTTGACTGTAATAGTGATGAGTGATACTATTCAAAGAAAAGGATAGCCACTCAAGTGAAACGCACAGTCTCCAAACTTCCCTCAGTGTGACTTAGATGACCACAAGCATTTTCCAGAGATTTGACAAGTTCCAAGAGGAGGTCATTTTATTAGTTTACTGCCTTCATTTGAACAATTTTGTCATATGCCTCAACTGAGAGATTTCTGCCTTTTAGTATAGTTGGTTCCATTTGTATTTAAATCCTATGGATTTCATATTGATACACGTTACATGGAACTCGGGTTTTAAGCTTTACTGATTAAAACAGGAATTATAGTGAGCCTTCTAAGGGATAGACACAGGCCTCTACTCCAGTCAAGTCACCTTCACTGTGCCATTCTGTAGTCTAACCTGTGACCAAGTGAAAGCAGAAATCAAGCTGAATTTTGAGATATCCTCCCTTGGTCTCTCCCTTGGAGTGGAGATTCCAGGTCTGGGAAGCTTTTGGACTAGTGAAGTCTTAGGGAGCTGAGGCAACTAAAGGAGAGATCCTCCAGAAAGGAAAGAGCTCAGAGACACTCCCAGGTGGTATTGGGGTTCTGTGACACCTTATATACGCCAGGGTCGGCCACCATTCTCACACAAGAGGGTTTCAATTCCAATCTCGCAGGGGAAGTTTTATTTGGAAAAAAAAGTGCATATTTGGTGATTAGGGTGGCCACACACCCCAACTGCCTGGAATATTCGTGGTTGATGCCTGTTGTCCAGCCTAATTGTTAATAGTGTCCGTTTACTCTCAAAAGTGTCTCAGCTTAAATGATAAATTATGTGGTCATCCTACTTAGAATGGAGATTGGCTGGGGCACCTGGGTGGCTCAGTCAGTTAAGTGGCCAACTTCTGCTCAGGTCGTGATCTCACTGGTTTGTGGGTTCAAGCCCCCCACATCAGGCTCTGTGCTGACAGCTCAGAGCCTAGAGCCGGCTTCGGATTCTGTGTCTCCCTCTCTATGCCCCTCCCCCATTCATTCTCTCTCTTTCTCACTCTCTCTCTCAAAAATAAATGAAAACATTTATAAAAAAAGAATGGAGATTGGCAGAAAATTAGGATGTGTTTTAAATAAACGTATTTATTCTATAATGTTTAAGGGACGTTTAGTTAGATGCGATTTTACTTACTTTTTGTAAAATACAGGAAAATTAGAATTTAAATGAAAAATGGTTCAGCTTAGACCAAAGAGAGACACATCTATTCTTTGAATATATTATACCTATTTTAGTTTTTCATTACTACGGAAGGTTTTGTTATCCTAGGTTTTCCTATCACTCCTTTGTTGCGATAATAATCATCTTAATTCCATACACCTTAAGCAAAGCACTATTTTTCTTATATTTGTGCAATTATACAAACTCAACTTTGGCAAATTGTCACATTTAAGTAAATACTGCATAAATATTTTATTACGTATGTTTTATATCAGTGCATACTTAAGATATTTTTAAACTGTTGGGTATTCCTTATGCTAGGTCTGGCAGGATATCCCCACAATTTATTCCACTGAGTTCGGAGCCTAGTGCTTCAGTGATCTAGAAAGTCATGGGTAGTAGCAGAAGAAACAGAGATCTGCCACTAAAAGACCCCCCCGCCTTGCTTTGAATTCAGGTCAGATTAAAGCATTTAGCAAGCTTATATATATTTTTTTAATAAAAAATCATTTTATAATTTGCTTTCAAGGAAGACTTCCTCATTATATATAATGAAGCGATGAAGTATTTGAAAGTTGCTCCAACATTTAATACATGGGCTTGTTATTACTCTGCATTATAATTTTCAAATAATTAGTGATTTTTTTCACTAGTGGCTTTGAGGAAAATTTTATATGCAATCAACTTCCTCAGTGGTCTTAGACAACGTAAGCTATTTCTAAAATAATTTGACAAATACACCCTTCGCTGCTAGAGAAGGGGAACCTTCTACAGACTGCCGATTGATGGGCTTATTGTGATTCGAGGAAATTTCAATATTCTGTTTCTAGAAGGGATGAAGAGCAGAGCATGTGCCCCCTTCTCCCTCCTGTCTACCCCCTTCCCCCCGCCCTCAGCACACAGATGATGTATTGCAGTCCTGGAACTGTTGGATTCGGAGGAGGTTGAGAAACTGGAAAAAGGTGCCAAAAACATGATTTCATAAGGTTTGACTTGAGATGGAGTCAACTTTCTTGAGTGTCTTAAAATAGTGTTTTATGAAATCTTATTTCACAGAGAAAGGGAGTGTAGGAGGCTTGGACCCTGAAGACCGCCAGTTATGGATCATTAAATTCAATAAGTAAATGTAAATCTAAAATGAAGAAATCCAACAAAAGATTTTGAAGTTGATTTTTATTTAAAAGAACAGAGAGTTATTTGAGAGATGGCTAGAACTCATTCCCTGAAGGGTTCGTTTATAAAAGAGGCCTTCAGGTTGTTAGGAAATGCTGACTTTAAAAATATATAGTATATATACTTTTATTTAAATGATTGTGATGAAGTTGAAAGAAATACTAGGAAAGAAACTCATGGAATAGAATAAGGAGAAAAAGGACAAAATTCTGGAATTCAGCAACTAGCTTCCAATGTGAAATTTTATATTTGAAGATTTTTCACAAGTCTTAAACTCTATAAAAATATTTATAGAGATTACCTAAATGAATTTTATATTGATTAAATATTATTTACAGCATGTAATAATTTTATTTTATTTTTAGTTGATAAAGAATAGTGTGTGTAGAAATCACCAGGACTTATTCTTAAGAATGCATGGTATTAATTTAGGGGCGCCTGGGTGGCTCAGTCGGTTGAGCGTCCGGCTTCGGCTCAGGTCATGATCTCACAGTTCGTGAGTTCTGGCCCGGCGTCGGGCTCTGTGCTGACAACTCGGAGCCTGGAGCCTGCTTCAAATTCTGGGTCTCCCTCTCTCTCTGCCCCTCTCCGTCTCATGCTCCGTCTCTCTCTGTCTCTGTCAAAATTAACATCAAAAAATTTTAACAAAAAAAGAATGCACGGTATTAATTTTTATGAAGTATGTATGTAGGTATTCCTAAGTTTACCTCAATATTAATCAAAGATGACTGTGACTAATACTTTATTTAATGGATACTGTAAGTATAGAAGGCATCTTTACTAACACATCTTGCTATTTAATGAAATCTTCTCTTTAATATCAAGTTGATAATTTTTGCTCCTTGGACATAGGAGGGTATTGTAAAATGGTATTTCTCCACACTTAAATGGGTAGCTACCTCCTGCTGACTATTACTGAGCCTAGTTGGCAAGAAACACTATAGGGATGACTGAGAGTCCTGTCATTGTTTAGAAACAACAGCATTTTGATTTTATGTGGTTCACTGAGTTGGCTCTGGCATGCTAAAGTAATGCTGTGGGCTCCCCTTAATCATCAGTGAACAAGGAGGTGGTAAACACTGAGGAACAGAATTAATTGAGTAAGGGTGAAAATCCTATCTCCGAAGGTGAGCAAGTCATTTTTCCTTAGTATTGTTAATATTACAGAGAGCTGTACGAGGAAGACAAAGGGCATACGAATACAGGAAAAGGGGAAAGCTGTGTGGAAAATGTTGTCTGTGGAACAGGGAAAACGTACCCTGTCTTTGGTTCTGATGGATGCCCGCTGTGATCTCTCCACCCTTCCTGGTTCTCACGAAGAGGACACTAAACTTAGCCATCCAGTTTTGTGGGAAGTAACCAGGGCAAGAAGTAGAAGATAAACTGAAGGACAAAGGTCAGCTTTAGAAAGCTGTTCTACCAGATCTTGGTCAGAAAACTCTTCAGGTATTCAAAGAGTGAGAATGAAAAGAGACTGGTGGAATTAGCAGAATGAAAAAAATGTTGAAGTCCGATGATAAACAAACATGTAGGGGGCAAGGAAAAGAGAGAATAAAGGAAAACTTCCTATATTTATTTTAGCATAACTCAGAATTCATCTCCCATTCTCCTTGCCTGATGCCTATTTTAAAAATGCAAAAGATTAAATTCAATTTTGAGATGATCCCACTTTGGAAGATCTTCTCTCCTTCCAACCTCCCATTTTCCCATACTAGGACTCTGGTTCTAAACGACTAACTAGGTAAAAAGAACTACGTCTCTGTTTATGTTGACATGGAACGAAGCTGGAAGGCCAATCCATTTTCTTCCTTTCCTTTGTAAAACGTCTTGTTTTGAGAAAGGAGATAGTTTGGTCACACAGGAAGAAATTTTAATCCATGATGCTGTGAAAAAAAGAAATATAAGAATTCTTTCCCTAATTCAGTCTTCTGCCACCTACAGAGTGTCCAGTTTTCTAAAAAGTACTTCACAAAAGAACATTGTTTTCAAAGCAAAATGGGATTTATAAAAAAATATACCTTGATGTTCGGAATGTAATATGGAAAGGCAAACAGGATGTTTCCTGACCTTCTACTTAATTAAAAAGTTTACCTTTTTAAATGCCCAATTTATGGCAAATTTGAGACACAGTCTATTAAACCAAGGTGTGAAACGATTTTAATGAGTAAGAAGAAATGTCCTGTTGTCATGTATTCCTCACACTGTACATCTGGGTTTTAAAGGCTATATAATGTTTGGACATCAATTGCAAAAATTTTAAAAGTCTTCTCTTACATCTTTAAACTAACAAACGTTTGAAAGAGACCATATTAATATGGAAAATACTAAAGATTGTATATATTTCATGGATACATTTTATCTTAAACTATTTTATGGTTGTTGGAGAATAGATTTTTTTGTGGAGCATTCAAACTGGAATTTTATCATTCTCTTTCTCATTTCTCTTCAAAAACATTGTTTCTTCTTATGTTAAACTTCTAATATATATTTATGTATTCAGACATAAATATAGATATATATTTGAACACACACATGAGCTTGAAATAACTATTTTACTGATGCTTCTTGAAATGAGTGTTTTAAGAAGGGAATATGTTCATGTAAGTTTACATAAAATCTAAAGGTCTTTTTTTGGTTCAGTGTTTAGAAAATTTGATAATTTAGAATCTTCCACAATGGAAAGTAAAGCATTCTGTCACAAAAGCGGGGAGGATGAGACGCAAGGTCAGAGGGCATTTTAGAAACAAACAGCTGGACCAGTTTATTTAAACAGATACAGGGATGGGGGAACTGACCTCTGCTTGACTTATAGTGGGAGGAGCAAGAATGTCATTTTATTACTTTGCCCAGAAGGAAAATGTTTTTGTATCTGAATTCACTCCGAAGCCATCTAAACACATGGCTTTACTGTATGTAGCATAATTCCCAAGGTAATATATAGAAGATAGTAGGATAAAATACACTAAAGAGAACCAAATGTTGAGACGGTTTTAAAATTGAAAAGATGATGTTGTCTTAAAAAATAAAATCTTTTGCTACTTACTTAGTTATTTTCAGATAATGATGTCCACCATGACCCCAGATAATATTATCCGTGTTTCATGTAAGTATAGGAAGCATAATCCAATAAGATTCTGAGAGTGTACGATGTCCTATATGTATTGATAATGTTCATTATAGTACAAAATTGTTTTAAATTAGTTTTCAAAAGCGAGAACTTCTAAGCGTACCTACTGATGAGGTCAAACAGTTTGGACAAAGTGATTAGGGGTTCTGAGGTTTTCAGTTGTTTTAATTTTGATTTTATTAAATGAAAGGATTCTCACCTTTATATCTACATATGCTATAGAGAGCCTGCATCTGTGTTGTCCATAACAACAAATGGTTATTGCCACCAAAAGAGAGGAACATAGCACCTGGGTACCTGTGGGTCCTTAGCTAAGAGGCTGTGTGATGAGGTATTTGCTCTCTAGATGGGGACTGGAGCAGGTGTGGGGTAACTGCATTTAATGCTGTCACCTGAAGACCTCTGGAGGCACACAGACAAACCTCAGCATATTGAGCAGAGTGTGGCCCAGGTGGTGAGTGGACTCAAAACCCAAGAAGAACTTACATTCTAGGAGGAACTTGTTAAGGATCATGGATGTTCAACCTAGGGAGAAGAGGGGAGAAGCCTATGGGGCATGATGGCTACAGTTTAAATATTTGAAGGCTGTCCTGAAGAAGTGAGATTAGAAATGGTTTAAATTACCCCCAAGGAGTTGTCCTGGTGAAAAGAGTTTAGATTGAGTAATGCAAAACCGTCTAATAGAAGGCTGTCCACACATCTATGGACTTTCAGGTAAGGGGGCAAATGCTTTATTAGAAACAGCCCAGAAGAGGCTACCTATCTACTTGGTGGGGAGATCATAGAGGTGATTCATGTCAGTGACCAACGTAGGTGACAGTTAAATCCCATTTCAAACCTGAGGTTTAATTTTTCTATGATTCCATGGGTTTAATAGTCATGGATTCATACCTGAGTTGGTTCTTATGAACTGGTCTTTGGAAATCTGAATGTATGAGTGTGAAGGAAGCAAGCTTTGGAATACAGATAAGTCACTGAATCTTCTAATGCATAGCCTTATCTTTGTCCATATGCACAAACAGTACAGTCATCACAATTCCTAGTCTACAAAATGTTCAGTCATGCCTATTCCCAGACTCAACAGTAGGGTCGTTGCCAGCGGTGATTGGCTCAAAACCAGCTCATTTTTAGATATCTATTTAGTCCAGAATATTCTAGATGGGTGGCACAATAGTGGCCATGCTCTGGTCAGGACATTGGGGGAGGGGTGCTCACTACCATTTGCCAGCTGTGTGTCAGTCAGCAAGTTACTAACATCTCTTGGGTAACATGTGACCTCAAATAAGTCACTTAATTTCTCTGAGCCTTGGCTTCTCATCTGTTAAAAAGTGCCCTTCCTATTTTTAGATAAATAGCATAAATCATATCCGCAAAATAATATGTTTTTAATAGGTCTCTAAAAAAATGTTATCAGAGTTCCTTTCCTCTAAGAGCCTGCAGATTATGAACAGTACCATAGATAAAGAGCTGTTTTTTGCTCTCTTACCTATGTTAGTTACTATGAAAATTACTTTTGGTATACGCGGAATATTAATATTAAATAATTTTCTAATTGGTCATGCAGTGAAGGCAGCTAATGAAAAAGCAGATTTTTTTTTCATTTTAATTGGTTATTTCACATGGTGTTT